>NW_008751809.1:1039386-1113696 GCF_000715545.1 Opisthorchis viverrini
ACTTAAGCTACATCAGTTGCATTAGCCATATCCAGTCTATATAGATTTTCGTGGTCATGGGAATTCGCTCTGGTTTTGCTTTGGGATAGTAGAAAGTTTGCTAACGTTACTTACTACTATCCTACAACCACTCTGACGTTCAGTGGGGCCTTTGAGCCCACTTAGCTTGCTCCGGCATGTATCCGGCAGTAGAGAGTTAAAACTTGACTCCATGCGACAAATTTAGCTTAAGTCGATTGAGATTTAAAATACTACTTTCGGCGGTTTGGTGGGGGACTATGTTGCTGTACTAAGGACGTTCGGAGTACCGGGTTAATATACCAATGGTTTGCATTTCAGTGTCCGCACTCGATCACTTTGGATACTCACCTGTTGAAATCACATTTACTTGTGATCGAATCAAGCAAAGTTTAGACTCTGCACATTGCGAACCTGTCTAAATAGCAGGCAAATCATCCAAGTTGTTTGACGGCTGGTTATATGTTTTGCACGCAATTACAAACGAGCCAAAACACCTGGTGAATTGTGTATTCGGAATTGACTATTTTCAAAATTTGTTGGCTGGCGGAAGCTTTTGAAGGCAACGTGTTAGTATACTGGGTTAACCCTTGTTTTTTCTTGAAAGGCGAATTCACCACAGGTTATGAAGCTCTGCTGGCGAAATCCCTGTCGAGTTGTTTTAATGTACGATGCTTCTGTATTACAAATGAAAAAGCCAGTACATTTGTGAACCAAAAGCTTTGACAAGCAATATTAAGAAATGATGTCCAAATAATCGATACAAGTTTAGCTCTGCGCTTATAAAATTTTGTGAAATATAGCAGATATTCTTCTCATGTCTCTCCAGCACTTTTATTTCAAATAGGGCCATCATTTGTTTACAGAAGAGTACGTTGGGACTGTCGGAGATAGGGATATCGGCGGTGATGACAATGGCATGTAGTGCGCGTCATTGACAAAATTCTTCGACTTGCTAGCAAGATGCCGTACACTTGAAATATTCAGGGTTGCTATTAACGAACAAATAAAACAAAGTTACCGTCACTTCGGTGGAAAATTCAAATAATATAATCTCAGAGTGGCTAACATGTGTGCATAATGGATATGCAAATGGTGGGCAGACGGCACATACAACAAAGATAATATATCTTTCCATGGGATTCCAATTTCAGCGCCTGCTCACACAGAACAAAAACAGTTTTGGTTGTGATATACAGGAGTTGTCCATCCCGGCCATCCTGTATAATACTGGCTGGTTGCCCTACTTTATTACTCTACCTGATTCACTCGAGGTCATTGAAGTAAATATCGTAACAACATCTGATGAAGACTGAAAGGGATTGTCAAACCTGAGAATATCTGCACCGTTCTCAGTACGAATACAGTGGGATAGCTTGTGCCTTGTATGTCAAGTGTGGCTGGGCTGATACAAAATCAAATTTAGGAGCATATTTTCATCACTCAAAGTTCTGATCACCGCAAATTAACTTCGTCAGGAGCAAAATATTCGGCATCACAAAATACAGGGCGTCGATGGGTACCGATCAATAGGAGGTCAACGTTCAAATGGGTGACTTAGAAGTGAATATTGGTAGCTCAGGGGTTTCGGCCAGCGGTCGAATTACGCTCTGAGCTTGACAAGTTTGCTGCAGACGACACTATCGGTGCATAGTGGAGATGTGCGACGCCGAATAAATTTGGCAAGAACGTCAAGCGACTGTACCACCGGTTGTTTGACTGATACAGTTGGGTCAGTAAATCTGATGTTTGAAAACGACTTCAACTAGTAAGTCTACTGGTCTGGGACCTGATTGTCTTTGTTCTGTTTAACCCAAGTGGTTTGTGTGTTAAATATCGAAGCCTAAGCACACTTTTCTGCATCCACTAGCAGGTCAACCATTAATTGACAGGCTCTAACGGAGAGCAACGTCAGTTCAACCATTCAAAATTGAACTAAAAAAGTATTCAGAGCGATGCTTCGGTACTCAGCATATATCATGTCGATGTCGGTTAACACGACGGTGAGTCCACGTCTGCTGTGCGACCAAGTATTTTTCAGGTATCAAAAAGGAACTTTTCCTATCTCCACTATCGGCTTACATGCACCGTAATATTTTTTCTGTTAACTTAATTTTGTGGCTGTCCACATACACCTGTTCGCACTCGCCCACACATTATCAAGAACCCATACATGCACCAGGACGCTCAGTTCGGCAATTCACTTTTAGTTCTATTATCGCTCGAATTCGTGATAAACGATCATGGTTTAAACTGTTGCATCTTTTCGGTCCAATTTAAAAACGGTAAACCAAGTAGAAATGTACGGTGGTTCGGATCGCCATAGTTCATGGAAACGGTTAGTGTAAGATAGAGGGGGTACAGAGGAACACGATATCAAATCAGAATGAAAAAGCCCAAACAGTTACCGATTGAGGACAAGAGCGTAGACATAACACCGCTACTGGTTATGCGTCACCGCCATGTCGGCGAGTGCCTCCAAACATTGATGTGGTGTGGCTTCGACGCCTCAAGCGCACAGTCGACATGCACTAGGGCGGCTTAGGTCCTTAGCAAAGTTTTTCATGCTGCGTTTATAGGTCATGCGCTGTCCACCCCAGAGTATCTGCCATTCGCCCGCTGTACGGCGTTGCGCCTTTAGACTGAGTAGAATAAGTCGTATGATATCAACTCTGTCCTTTGGGGAGTCGAACTGTGGGCTCGGCTTTTATGAAGCAAGCATGATGGAAAGCAAATTGTTATAAGTACTGGACTTCGATCCCTTCTGACCAGAATTTGAACACCAGGACTTTGCACTTTCAAGATCAGGCAAGCCCTCCCTGCAGCCTATCAATTTAAGGTGAACGTAACTTATCAGCATCTGGCCCATTGTTAGTCACTCGTGAATCCGGCTCTAATGGATATCATTAATTAGTCTCGTGTTTGGGCGGAGGTGTCGGCGGGTCAAGTGAATAAGTAAAAGTGGAGAAAACGTTCCCAATAAAGGAGTTTCGGAGAGCGGTAGTTTAGTGGTCCAAATTATGACCTCAAACTTAAGAGATGTCTCGAACTATTGAAGGCTCCGGTGTGTTTACAGGTTTTTCGTTCCGTATCCTAAGATGAGCAGTTAGCTTGCAAGCGTTTCTTCGCTAGTTAAACTGACTCCATCGGTAAGTAAGGAGCTAGGTCACTGACGTTGAAACTAAGGAACAGCTACGACTGATCTAGGGAAGCGCAAAGGCTGAACTCTAGGGAGAATGATTAGAGCGCGGTACGTATAATTTTGATCGGCATTTGATGAAATTTGCCTGAACATTAAGTTGGGGCAACTCGTCATCAGAGGGGTGTGTATACATTCTAGTAACCTACATTCAAATCTGGCCCACTGGAATAAATCTTCTTTAACTTGATGGTATAACTGAAGAGTTTACATAGAGGTAGATCCGACAGTGTCCATGCGGCTGGTCTACATTTTTCTTCCGTAGTGTTGCCCTGTGCTTCTGAGTATTTCATGAACGGTGGTTTCTCTGTGAGATGGTCCACAAAGATCGCAGAAACTGCCCGAAAGAAGCCTAAGCAACCCAGATACTTAACTCCTTACATTCCTGAGCTGGTCATGTAGTGAAATGTGTTTATTGGCCACAAAGGGCCACCGAAAGTGGTGAAAAGAAACCATCGAAACAGGTTGAGACTCAACACAGCCTGCTGTTTACAGTGGGTAAATCTCAGTCTAAACATGACTCTCTGCGAATGGATTCTCAAAGTGGTCGCATTCTGGCTCCAAAACCAATATTTGAAATTCCAAATCTCATTAGCTTGGTGTGTGTCATATTCTTTGTATGAGAGGTTAAAAACTCAATTTACACTGAACTGCTCCCTGATATATAAATTTTGTGGGAAAGTTGATTGCATGGACTAAAAATACAAGTTACTTCAAAACGTGACATAATGTGTGCATAACAAGTAACCTCAGAAAGTGCGATTGCAAATTTTGTGGGCTTAGCATTCCTTGGTGAAGACACAATCTGATACGATAATAAATGTGGGGTAGATTTCTGGGAAGCAAAACACATCTGTGACTATTTGGTAGGCATTACTGTATGATCTTTTGTAAAACGTAAATATGCATGACCGGTGGTTCTGTAAAAAACGGATTTTGCGCAACATACTTCACTAGGGTGGAACAGTTAGAGTGGGACAATGGGTAACAAAGGGACGAAAATCCATGGAACCACACCGGAATAGTCTCACCAATGAAAAGGAGGCAATCCACTTACTAGTAACCTAAGGCACTCATCATCTGAGACACTCCTGTGAGAAAATATGATAAGTAACCTCTAAAAAAAGCAGTCAGAAAATGTTCCCACAATTAGGAACAAACTGAATTTGTGGGCCTTCGTTGG
Source organism: Opisthorchis viverrini (assembly GCF_000715545.1). Lineage (NCBI taxonomy): Eukaryota > Metazoa > Platyhelminthes > Trematoda > Opisthorchiida > Opisthorchiidae > Opisthorchis > Opisthorchis viverrini. The sequence goes on from NW_008751809.1 coordinate 1,043,787, forward strand.
TTTTGGCGGCTACTGTTGGTTCAAACAAAGTGACGTCTTGCAAGGAACATAGACTGAAATATTCAAATGACTTGCAAACAATTTATGTCAAACGTATAGATAAACATCCATATTGGTATCCAAGTAATTTAACTGCCTCGGGTCAAAAATTTGCAGTCAGCTCATTTGCCAGTAACTGGCTAAACATTACTCTCATGCTATCAATTAGACACAAAAGTGGCATATGCAAATGAGTAATGAAAAACACTATTAGCATTTATTTGTCCCAAACCAGCGGCCGCAAGAGACGATGCCAGGCAACAGCGTCTTATTAATTATGTACACGTTTTAAAAACTTTATATATATATATATATATTGCAACTTAATACAATCCAGTTTCACAATCGCAGCTGCTAGATAGATCAGAGCACGGTGAACTGTGGTAGCGGTGAGCAAACATCCTCAGAACAAAAAGCCGAGATATTGATGGTTATAATATAAGTCGAATTAAGCAAAAATTCAATGATGGCAAATTATGTTCGGTCAACAAAACGTATTGAGCTGGCTTCAGTGGACTTGGCAAAGTCCAAAGATATCACTGACAGGTTTTCACCTAACTCAAATGTTTCGTTGGCATCGGAACATACAGGAACCAACAGGTTAGCAATATGGCACATGGAGTAGGAGGAGGACTAATCTTGTTTCTCATCTGCCATCCATTTTGAAACAAGCAGTATGCTTTTCAGCAATCATGTTTATGTGTGACACTCGTGTTGTTATTTTGTAGAGGTCGTTGAGATTGCAGAAATGGTACGCTTATTTGTAAGTATAGCACAGTTCACGTTTGACATGCATGAAAGGGTCGAATTTTTGGCACGGAGTGTTCGGAATGTAGTTTCTTCGTCCCATAAGTGCTTATGCCAGGATACAATCCCTCCACTATCCAAGGGGAATAAGTGGAATGACCATACAATGGAACATATCCTTTGCACCTCTACTGGGGAAGCAATGATACCACCTACTTATGTAGTCAAGACGAAATGACCAATGCGTTTGCCTGACTTGCATTGATCATGTATAAACTGTATTTCGGTTGTCCGGGGATTAATGTTTGACCTTTCCAGATTATTCTAAATCGAATACACAAATGGCTATCCGAAGAATGCAAACACAATCCATAGGGCAAGTTCAGCCGCTTTACTTTGAAAACACATTTGCCTGCGTGGTGTAGCTTGTTTTGCAGCTTCTTAAAATAAATCTACCGGAGTAGAACACAGATCAAAGGGAGTTTGCTTCAATCGTATGTGCTAGAGTTCAGATCCATTCTGGTCAAAAATAGTGATGGAGAACGCAACGAAAATTGACGATGATAATTCCAAATGGTCACTAGGGTAAACGACGGTAAATGGGCTATAACGAGAACAGAGGTATGTCTGCCCCGCTCGTTACTTTTACAAACAGCGAGGGAAAATGAATGTGGATGCTATCCAGTGGACTTATTAGACGCAATAAAGCAAAAAACGACGCAACACAGATCACAAACGAGCCAAGGGAACATCGAAAGAGTCTGAGCACAAATAACCAATTACATCAGTGATTAAAGGATGACAAAAGCGTGAGCTAAAGTTCCCGTTCGAATATGGAACAATAACAGAGAATAAATCAACTCGTCTCATGAAATGCAACCTGTGGCCAATCTAGCGCCAACGATTTATCTGATTTCCATGAACTTCATGCGAATACTTAGGTTAAACGTCCTGTGAACCCGGTGTTTGGTAGGGTTAGAAATCTTTTGACACCACATACATGTGGCTTATTTGCATATCGAAAAGTTACCGACCCAACCAAAATGCAATCTAGAGAGTGTTAATAGAAACGATGGTGGAGAAACCAAGCACAGTAATGCAAAGGTTGTTGATGATTCAATTCTGTGGGCTTTCTGTCATCTGTAGCTGTTTGTTGCTCCTCTGATGGCAGATATCTGATAGATATTCCTGCTTTTGATTGTGAACTTACTCAAAGTTTCTTCCTTCCGAAGTGCGCTTGGTGTTATTCACTGCAAGTGCCCCTCAGGTTGTCCCCTGTAACTCAACTAGAACAGCCAAATCGATTGACTAACTTAGCGGTCTCTGCTCCCACATACCTTACAGGACAAATTAAACAAAAAACATTCTGGCCCCCAAATGTTTTCATTAAAGATTAATCGGGGACACATTGCGTTGAAAAGCCACAAAGCACAAGCGATTACGAGCTTGGAAGCATATCTCGTTTACGATTACGATGCTGCACGTGAACGCTTGCAGTTTGCCGTGCGGCGATGCGTACGCCAAACGATAGGTATGAGTGCACATCCGTGCGAACATATGACGTACAGAGTGGATGATCGGGAGGCTGAAAGAAATGCGCGGGATGTGGAGTAGATACAGCGGACTAAACTATGAACAATGATCAAGACGACGTGTTTGTTCGTGATCGATGTGTCTTTTGAACTGCAGTATGGACTTAAACAGTTAATTGCCGATGGTTGGATGGTCTAGGTCCGAGTCCACTCACAGTTCGCCTCCATTTGATCGGATGGCATTTGCTCGAATTCGCATCAAGATCGGTTGCTGAGGTCATCTTTCCGCTTTTAGATGAATACCTCACTTCTTACAAAGGCTGTAGTCAGTTTGAGCTGCACGGTCTGACCACAATTCTATCTGCAGCGAACTTTGTTCCTCTGTTCCATCATGCCGTCTTCATCAACGTCATATGATCGACAGTTGCACTATTTCACTAACATCCTCTCGTTCACAATCTAGGATTCTCAAAAACACAACTAACCTGCATCGACTTCGCTACCTGTCTTTAAGTTAAGTCTCTGGCTTGCGGTCTCACCCGATTCTCTCGATATAGGCGCATGGTGACTGCATTATGATCTAAAGGATACAGCAATGATGTTTACTACCTTGGACTTTGTTGTACGCGCTTTAAAGCGGATTATATTTTGCACGCATCTGTATGCAACCACTGCATTCGCTATCTTGTCTTACATTAATCGCCCCACACAATGGTTTCTCCCCCAAGTCTTTCGCGACGGGTATATTGTGCTTCGCTATTTTTATCACTGTCATCACTTAACCCCTCTCGGCCGGCTCGGAAATGGATACCTGACATGGTGTTTAAGTACCTATTTCTCGGTATTCCGGTATTCTCCGGTAAACTGTTATCCTTTAGGTAGAAAATATACAGGGATCCGGTTTCTTGTAAACTGCAAACGTATATAGTCGGTCACATGTGTCATGTTGACAATCGAGATAAGCGCATTTTCCAAATAATCCCCCTTGTATCCATCTATTGCCCAAATGTGGTTCTAAACTACCAAAAACAAAACTACGACGACCATTTGCCGGGAACTGACTTCCTAAATATGTATAGGATGAACTCCTCTAATTACACTATAATTTTACCTACCGCTTCTAGCAAATAAAGCAGTTCCTCCTACTCTCGAATGCTGTCATTAATAACAAGGCTGCTCCCCCTGGTACTATCCATTTTAACTCCTTCGGGGTCACGAAGCGATTCGCATTTAGGGCACGTCTTTGTTGATGACAAGTTGAGTTCGATCCCCGTAAAAGATTCGCAGGTATGGAAACAATTTTCTGTTTGCCATCTGTCTCTATCTATCTGTATGCCAGCCATTTCTATACACTTATACCTCTGTAGAGTTCGAACTTGTTTTTATGTTTGACCCCTCTTGAATCAGTTTACCTGTCTGCAGATAGAGAGCCACACTAGGTACTACTTGGAAAACTTGGCTCGAATCCTCACTATCATGTGTACATGCTTCATAAGATGAATGATAGATATCTTCTTGAGCCTGGTCGTTAGTCTCTGCGTGAATTTTGGAGAATCACTCGGTGGTTTCTTGCCTATGATTTACGACCTGTCAACTCATTGGTTTTTCTCCGTAAGTCTACGTACTTGGGATACTAAACTGTTCAGTTCAAAAGATAGTCGTCGAAAATTCCTTTTCGCTCTGAGAAAGATTATCTTCTGTACGTGTCAGACTTGGGTTACAACAGCCTAGAGGAAAGTTCCGCAGCAGAAGTGCTACATCCAGACCTCAGTGACTGAGTAGTGACTGCACAGTAGTATTAGGTCAGCGCAGGTGTTCTGGTTATCGCTTTCTGCGATTTTCCCAGAGTGCATTTTCGTTGATCATGCTAACATCATGGCGCACAGTACGTAAGAATTTAGGTGGGGGTCATACTAAGGCAGGCAAACTAGGTGGAAGTCAGCACAAACAACTTTTTATTCTCATAAAGGAAACTACTCACAAGGTTTCTGAAAACTCTTCGACAGCCCAAGACCGGTTTCGCCCTTTTGGGGCTCGTCAGATAACCTCAGTCCCCAAGGTTCCGTCAACCCTATGTTCCACTTGAACCCAAATTGGGCTGGTTTCGACAAATGCACTAAACTGCAAATCAATTTGGTTTTCGCCGGCAACTCAAGTAAACCTCTCGTCCATGATGTTGACTGCACCTACCTGATGAGCCCAAATAAAGGCAAAACCGGTCGTGGCTGTAGAAGAGTTTTCAGCAACCTTGTGAATCGTTTCTTTTATGAAAATATACTGCGATCTCTCGAATATCGTACCAACTGAAAGATGAGGTGGCCTGCGTGCAGCACATTTAGTTGAAGAACATTATGAACGAGAGACCCACTTGAGTCTCCCATGAAAACCAGGTTGATTTGCAAATTAGTGTATTTGTCGCAACTCCATATTCTCTTCAGCCCCACTAGTGATTTCGGTTCACACTGGGCGTACAGAGCTGAACATAGCTGAACTTTCTATGGTTCTACCTTTAAACCCTCTGCAGCGAGTATCTCCGCGAAACATGTTAAAGATAAGCCGACAATCAACCACCTGTCGGATTAGGCGTATTCTCTAATCAAAATAAATTCAAAAGCTTACTCTCGATTTTATTTGTGACCTTCAGTAGTCCAATCGTAGATGGGCACACCATTGACTGTGAAGATTGTCCTTGGAATACTGTTTTGGGTTTGAACGATGCTTTTTCGAAAAATATCCGTAGACTCTTCCTCCGGACCAGCTAGCTCTCATTATCGAGCTTAGCGGTCAAAATATCGGTGACAAATCGACCTTCGTAATGACCCACTATCATTTAGTCCGAACAGTTGAATATCTAGCTTAGAGAATCTAGTGTTTTCATCCCAAGGTGGCATCTAGTTATTTAGGAGCTATACACATTCTTTCAATTTGTAGTACAGACTTGAATAACTATGTTCTTTTGATTGAACAGTCCAGATCAGCGTTCATACTTGGTGAAAAGCCTCACTGTTTGGCTGAATATCGGTCCCTCAAATCTACTTTATCATCCGTTAATGATTTTGTAGACTTATACAACTATGACTTCGCTTCCGGCTATGTACCTTGGTGTCCTCATATGAGGCTGTGAAAATCCCGGTTGAGTAAGTGCGCACTGGGTCGGGCACCGCTGGCCCCTAATGGTTTAAAAATTCAGATTATGCGAGTACAGTCAGGAACAGAGATCAATGGATAACATTAGCCTGAGGATTTACTGCCGTACCAGTTATTAAGCTTTCTTCTGGTGGTGGTTTGTCCGCTGGGCTTAGCATTTTGGTAACAAAAAGTTTCATCACCAGTCACAATGACGTCATCAGTGAGTTGACTGGAAATGCGTTGAGGTAGGAAGTAAGTAGTTTTTGCGCATACATGGCTAGAGGTAGGCCAGCACTCCTTATGGCCAGTCGGTTGATTTACTTTATGGTTGAGACTTCACATCTCCGGGTTCATTTGCCTCCATGTTGATTCCCGTTTCTAAACCAGTTTACTCAGTGACCGAGGCTGGCTCAGTGGCAGAAGTGAGTTGGAGGTTTTTCACTCGTAGAGGTGCTTAAACAAGGTCAATTTCGATGTGCCGATTGACGGGATCCTTTGCGAGTAATCATTTTTCCGAAGGTTCTTTTTCGTGTCTTCTACTTCTGATGCTACGATCTTCACGCTTTTAGGTGAAATTTGCGTCCTTTCTGATCTTTATATATTGAAATACGAGACAATGGCTCACATCTTTCACTAGCCACGTTTTGCTTCTTCATCCATACGGAGAGTTCTCCCCAAGTTTGTCTAGTATACTATTCGTTACAATCCTTGCAGTTGCTTTGGTGCACAACGTTACTTCTTGAACCTTCCTTGTTCTTGTCCTTTCTTACTGAAATCAGGTTCCTTATTGTGGCACCTAGTTTATGAGCTATTCAGAGTTCTTTCGCTGGTTTTAGCCTTGGTGTGAATTCAGATATGTTACTGATGTACGAAAGGACCATCCGTATAATTGGTTGAGTTTAATATTCCCGTTATCGTTGCAGCTTTTCACTTCAAGCTACTTCTGACATCATTTCTGGTGTCTTAAAGTACGCGATGGGAGAAATTTTTTTGCCCGCCTGAATTTCACTGAACTGCATTTTGTTTCTGCTCTTTTTTGGCTCATAGGTTGGTTGCTGTACTTTTCTGCTGTCTTCTTCCGATATACAAACATCTGAACAGTTCACTTGGTCATTCTGCTCACTAATACACCGAAATGGCATTTCGATATTCCTTTTAACATCGGTCGTAAATATGATTAAAAAATACGATATCCTTAAGAATTCATTTGCCAGTTACGATCTCCCCGGTCCACGTCGGAGTTTGGGTCTTGCAATCACTACCACAATCGGCTCGGCGCATCCGGTCTACGGCCCTCAACTATGTGCAGGTTCAATCCGGTGGCTTACCCACCCTTGAGCGGCAGATCAATTTGGGATGATTGTCATTCATGTTATATGCATATATATAAATACTACGTAGAAAATCTTTTATCCATACTTGCATCTCATAGTACTGTCTTTTTATCCAAACGTTTCTGAGATACAATATTTTTGATGACTATGAAAAAATGTTTACTTTTCTTGATAGGCCATGAACTTTTTAGTTATCGGCCACGTGTACAGGTTTTGTGTCAAGACTTCATACTGCACGAAACTGTTCTAAATACTGACACTGGTATTTTTATGTCCGGACTAGTGGGTAGCTTGGAGTGAAACTCACTTGTATTAAGCTAACCCGTGGTTGGGTGCAATGAAAGATTACTTGCTCGCGGCAAACTGTTGTCAACTGGATTAGTACTATCAACTACTGAACGCAGGAGTGATAATCCGTTTTCAGTTTTAATCGAAGGTTTGAATACGCTTAGTGAAAGGGCACTTATCCTTTTTACTCAACCAGTAGATTTATTATCCGCCAGGATGATCCGCGTTTCAAGTGGCACATGATGTGCACACCTGTTTCCACAGAAACAGATGGAAAGTTATGTGGTTTAGATATTTTCTGACGACACTCCTTCATTCAAATTGACTTACCCGAAAATTTTATGAATCTGGAAGGCCGAAAATTCACATCTCTCCCTACAACCAATATTCTCCGAGCGTGTATATTACCTCCCTCCTTTCTTTTTTTTAGAACCTGGCGTTCGCAAACGCAGACAGACAGAACTTAGTTAAAATATCATCTATACTTAACCTTTCCTGAATTTTGAAAAAACCCATTAGAGACTGCAAAAATGTCTTTATTTACTATCAAGGGTGTGTGTTGTGCTAGCCACTCCAATGTTGAAGTCCGGGGTTTGGGGGAGTGGGTATTTTACTACAAGAAGCTCCTGACTTGGAAGACATATATGTAAGTGGATGCAGTGATCAGGTTTAAAATGTCCTTGTAGAGTCTTGCAAAACAAAGAAATAGTCCCTGTGGTAATGCTTGGATACCTGAATATTTTGGAGCTGGTCTGTCTAGGGGGACAATTTTAGAATGACCAACGCCTGCAGGCGCACAAATCGACCAACCAACAGAGCAGCTTTTATGTAAAGTAATATTTAACTACCCGTTTGAGTAATTTGCGCGGAATTGTCAACCAGCCATTTAATAAAGCTGCTCTGCATAATTAGTACGTTCTTAAATGACTCTATCTATCAGGAACATAGGTAATTTTTACTTATGTGCATTAGGATTTTAAAATGCTTCTGTCTCCTGCTGTTATTTAGCAACTCGATGTAAATGCATGCACAGCATCTTTTTATAGTTCATCATTTTAGTGAATCCTAAATCCGACTGAGACCCTCTGAGTTTTTATTGATAATTTCACGAAAGTAACTATATCCATACAGCCGACTTCACCTTCAGTACCACCCCATACTAGAAGAAGCATCCAGTATTTTTTTTTAAATTGCTTGTGGTCCTAACTTTCTATTAACATTGGCACCACTACAGCTCTGAAATTTGAAACAAATTTTAACTTCTTCAGTTCAGGTTAGGTAACGTTCTGATAAAGAGTGTAACACGCACCATCACAATCAGCAATAATTATTGGGATACTTTCGTCATCAATACAGGTCTATTTTCAGCAGCTGCGTTTGTCCTACTATCTGTGTTTTCCTTCCGAGGTCGGCTTTTGCTATTTCTTGGCTTTCAAGGATGTATGCTTTACATCTTGTCTTGCACCTGGGCTAATACCCTCTCAGGTTCATTATCCGAAGAGAGGAAACATCCACGCACACTGATTGAAGATCACCTTCGAATTTTTCCCATTGGGACAAATAATATAAAGGTTGATAAAGCCGCCTTTTTGATTTTCCGTTTTTCGATTTTTCCACAACTGACTACACTGATCCGGCTTCAAGTTGAATGGGCTACTCTGGCTCTACTTCGAAGTAAGATTGCTGACTTGAACAGAAACGTTTGGATCTAAACAAAAATGGTACCTTTGTTGGCCTTAATTTTGTTTATGTCAGCAGATAAGGTTGAATACCCTAGCAACAAACTTGTAATCAGGCTGAATCAGCCAGTTAGCATCAGTTTTATTACGCTGACGTCGTTGTCTAAGATGTTAATGATGGGAGTAAACTGGCGATAGCCGATCCCAATTTTTAAGCTTCAAGGCGGATGATTAATGTTCCACGCACAAACAGCCCATCAAAGTTAGACGGGTTTAGTTTCCAGCACCATTTAGACTTTGTTATGTTCACACAGGATGTCAAATGCACGTTTAGGAAAGTTGTCAAAAAGATCTACTGAACAGATGGACCACAGTGGTAGAAGATTGATGTAGAAACAATTACGATTTAGAAGGTTAACCACCATATGGGTTAGCAAATCGACATCTCACTACAGAACAAAACTTCTACATGCAACTGGAATGCTCAAAAATGTTTGGTTAAGGAGCGGCTTCTTCATGTACGAATGCTAACTAGCAAGTGGTGGCTAAACTAAAAGACCAAGAATATACCGGAATGCTTTTCAGACAAAACGGTCAAATAGACATGAGACCGCATAAGAAAGCTATGATGAAAGTAAACGTTCACCGCATGGTTTAAGAGCGCTATTAAAATTTTCAGACAAACGGTCAAATAGACATGAGACCGCATAAGAAAGCTATGATGAAAGTAAACGTTCACCGCATGGTCTAAGAGCGCTATTAAAACCTTAAGAATTCACTTCCGCTCACTTGTATTAAGTGCCTGTATAGCATCTTGTCTGGTAGTCTGTTCCTGCTACATTGTATTATTGGCAGAGGGATCTGTACAGTATCATTGTGCAGCTGCATCCTCTTAATGAAACTTAGCGTTTCAGTGAGAGTATTTCGATTAGAACATGCTCATTTTTGCATTTCACCATTCTGAATCTTTTCACCAGCGGTCCTACATTTGTTCTATCATCCATGCATACATATGTAGACCTTCCCTGTGAAAGGGCACTTAATCCGGGACCAAGTCCAATACGAGTTTTCATATGTTTTAAAAATCGCGCAGGTTTCAACATTTTATCTTGCTCACTGAACGAAATGGTCTCACATTTATACCACAATCACTTTTCTCTCCTTATTTGTCCGTAATTCGGTTCTTTTGATAAATATTTTAGTAATTATGGGTTTGCTTACCGACGATGTTTAACGTATATTGATGGAAACTGCTCTTCAGTTGACATGGAGGCCATGTGCTACCTAAACATTTTACCATGGGACAAACAACTTGGCAATGATTTTCGGAAAGTTTGCTTGAATCGACGCTGGAACACGTTTCCAAAAAGATGATGGACAAAAGGACGAAGCTGGGTAGTTTTATGACATCACTTACTGGTATCAGCGTCAGTGATAATCAGCCCTGTGGGAAAGGGTTCAGTATCAAGGTTATTTCAGCATAGATACAATCTTGTTACCCAACCAATATACCGAAGGCTGATCAATGTTTTCCAAGGCCAAAAAACGTAGTTGTGACAACTAGGGATTCAGCTACGTACCTGGTTAACACAACAATACATTGCAATCAAATATCTGATTCTATCTGGATGCTCGGGTGCTAAATCAGGATTTGAGAACTGAGGGTCAGCACTATCTGACGAATCCCAGAGAACGCTCCCCCGGGAATGAGAGCCCAAACACTTTTGGCAACATTATCAAGACCACTGTCTTGGGATTACAGGTGGAATGCGCAGACCCTTTAGATGGTTGGTAAAGGCTTTTTCACCAGGTTCAACAAAGTGAAGTCGAGCTTGACTTCTGTGGCAAAATTTTGTACTCCAATGGCGTACTAGGTTTATTCCAACTTCTTTGTTGCCGTAGACTAATATGTCTTTTTTACTGAGAGTTACGGCATATACTAAATTTTAAAAATTAGTTCACGACACAGAACTTCTAGCAGTGAAAAAAGACAACACAATAACGTATGAAACATTTTTAAACATTTTCAAACAGTCTAGTGAACGCTGTCTTCTAACAACCATACTGGGATTATGAACCATACAATGCCAGAAGTGATGCTGATATTAAACGAAGTTTTTCATCAGGCAGATAAACAAGTCAACTGATAACTTACTCGGCGCTGCTGGTTGTTGCTTATTGCAGCAAAGACAATTCTTGCATCGGCTCAACCTTGTTGGCTTCATTTCCAAATTACAGACACTGGAATAAGATAAGGTTGCTTGTATTTCTCATAACAAAAACGGATAATCAATACTGCGTCGAGTTATCTGACTAAAACTTCTTTTTTCTGCGTGTAACAAAATAATTCGACCCTAAGATGTACGCTTAATGGTAGCTGTCATCACGGCTTTGATAGCATTTTGATTGCCACTTCTTCCGGTAGTCAAGATGGTATACTTTACAAGATCTTATCTGGGTGGCCAACAAGACGGCAAGTTTGCCAGTCCAGCGTTTCTTTTAGACATAACAGGATCCACCTTCGATATAGTGAGGAGACAGTGCACTGAGGTACTGTACCGTTGTTTTATAACATTTCTGTGTGCCCACGGCAACGAAATGTTGCATTTCATACAAAGAGCTATCCTCAGATTTATAGATGGAGTAAATGGTAGTGCAGGTCCATAATAAAATTACATGGCTTCTATTCAGTCAGTGGACGGTTAGCGGTCGTTGGGTTTAACACATAGTCAGGCATCCGGCAAGTAATATCCAACTTGTGAGCGGCTGGTCAAACAATTTCGGATAGTCTTCGCCGTGATACCGCGGTGGTTAGAAATAATTCCAGCAGATAGGCAAGTTCACTGTGTACGTATTCAAGATCTTTCTAGAAATCGCGATTCAGTAGACTAACAATAAAACACACAATAGGATCTCAGTTTAATATGGTAGAGTGTGAATCAGAGCCATTCATCACGATATTAAACCTCTGAAACGTCTATTGCACTAAAAAATCAACCTATCAGGCTAAACCAGAACAAAGTAGTATAGTAGTTATCTCCAGCAGTTGGAAAGGGGAAGATATCGTTCAGTTGTTACAGTGCGAATTTACCGACAGGAAGATCCGTGGTTCGAACCCAACTTGTGTACCTCAAATTCTCCTGTTTAGCCTTGGGCGACTTGGCAGTAGCCGGGCCCTCATGAATTCTTGTGGTATCATGGCAGCTAGGCGCCAAAAGGGTGTTACAGCTGAACCATTGTTATTGTTAGCAGTAGTCAGAATATGTCCTGTCCGAATAGATTTATATGGCCCAAGTCCTATTATTCATGTACAATGAGCGACACTTAGCGTGTGAAAATGTACTTTTAGTGGGTTTGCCCCATAACATTTACGAACCGCTGGCTAAATGAAAACAAAATGAAATTTTTGATGCTTCAAAAATACATTACAAATTTAGTCTGAGCGTGACAAGATCTTGAAGGAAAGCCGGTGTTCAAATTAAGCAAGCATTTATCGCCTGAGTATCCGCCTGAGTCGGTTTTCCATCCCATGGAGAGATATTTTTCCCAAGTGCTCAAAATGACGACCTAATTTATAGTTACACCGTGGTTTCATTCTTCCTCACGAGGTTTATTCTCAACAAAACTAATCGGTATTAGGTTGTGAAACTTCGATGGTACAGGAGATTGAGTAACCGTTCAAACAAATAATTCTGAATACTTGCACACAAGCAGCATTATTCCAATGAGCGTGTTACAGGACAAAATATGCTGTTCAGTGAAACTGCTGACCAGGTAAACTGAGGACGTCCGCTTAGGAATAATCTGTTCCTCAGAATGGAAACATTGCTGTCACCAAAATTCTCTTTGGACTGTTTTCGAAAATTTAATAGATGTTCTGAATGTGGGTATGATTTGATGTCTTTGTTCGGCTCTCAGGAATGTACCGTCGAAGCTATGTTGTGGCTATCATGTCCACCGCGCTTCCCAAATTAGTTGCATTAGCCCACGTACTCAGACACCATTGAGGTCCACAAAGAACACGGCCCTGCTCCTGAAAAAAATAGAGTCGAAGTTCGACATTTCGACGTCTTCATTGTCTCACTGTATTATTTAACTAATAATTATTCGGCAGCCCTAATGATCATCTCATACGTTGAACATAATTGTTACCTACTTGTTCTCAATGGGATGATCCATTTGCCTGTTCAGGTCACAGTCAATGTCCTCCAAAAACTTTTCAAGGTCATCTTCCTCATTCGGAGCCTTTTTGCCCAATGGAAAAGAAAGATATTGGGGGAAGGAAACGCCATCCATGTAAACGGATCTGAAACTGACTTCAAGGTTGTAGTCCAGGATGCTTGACGTTTGAAAATCCTCATCGTCGTCACCGAACGGATTCATAACGCATAATGCAACCTGAGAAATAGATAAAGTTTGACAAAGAATTGTTTGCTCACCACTACCGTCCCCTTATACACATCCTTTTCAGTTGCTTGTGCGCTAATAACTCTGTGGCTTATGAGAGTTATACAGCTAACCTCATGCATTACCGCCCTTTGCGATTAGACGATTGCGGAACACACCTGCAGCAAAGTCGGCGTGTGCCTATAAAACCAGGTACTGCCAAATGGAGAGGCTTTGTCATATTTACAGGCAGAATAATATAAGTTTTGCTTGACTGTGAGCTGTAACATTATTCTTTTATTCTTTCAAAGCCGCGTCGTTTCATCTGCCTATCTTACATGGATCTTCTTGGCTAAGTATGAATTTGCAGGACCTAGTCTATATGAACCGTCCAATATTTATCACTTCAGCTCAGATCTGTGAACACGCCTCCACCAACAGACAAAGGTTCTGTTATGGATTTTGTACACGTTCCTGTTTGCTGAGAGTTATCGTTACTCTTACAAGTCCTGGTCGTACATATGTGGCTAAATACTATTTCTAAATCCGGTCGAAACAGTTATGTTCACGGTAAATCACTTTTAGCACCGTGAAAGTTCTAACACCGTGGGACATCCAAACTAAAAATTTGGAGATTCGCGGATGCCAAGAAAAATGACCAGGTAGTTGAACTCAACTCTATTTGCTTTGGACAGACCAGGGACTTGCGCTAATAATAAGTTGAAGAAAGGCTCTGTGGTTGGTCATGGTGCAAATTAATTCGTCTCACGAGAGTCGTTGCCGACGTTTTGCTGACGGATCACTGTGTGTTTGGTGGCGGCCGACCAGTAAGACCGGCATAAACACGGCCACAGTGGCTGCAGATACAGTTGGTTGGGTCCCAGAGTCCAACAGCTCCAGTGATGCCGTTTTGCCATGCAGGTTTCAGGTTGCTGGATTAAAGAGCTCAATAGCTGAAATGACAAACTCATGCCTTCACGAATAATTTTGCTCCACGCCGTCATTTTATTTGCCTTTCTTTCCTAGTTCATGAAATTCTCGTCGGCAGCTCTCAGCTTTTTAAATCATGTCCTGGTATCGAAGCTTCTATCTGTAAGGATACCGTTATTTTGTATTCGGCCTACCATACTGAGGCTGCTTTGGAACCTCAACACTAGCACCAGTGGATAGACATGTGTAATGGTGGTCTCTATCACATCACAACGATCCTTAGGGGGATCTCCGTGTAAGGCATCTGTTCAGCAATGCATATGAAGTCTGCAAAAGTATCAGAATCGCGTTAGCTAATGCTTCAGTACAATACAAAGGGACGGGTAAGAGCACCGACCATCGGACTTGACGGTTCTTCTTCAGTTATCGGCTTCGGCTTACCCACATCCGTTCGTTGAGTTTGCCGAAAGCCACACTAGACTTGGCACCACGAGATCTCAGTCCACAGCCGACGGTTAAGCCATCACGTAAATCGCTTCGGAGGTAGCAGAAGTCCACATCCCAGTCCACAAAATCTACCATAGTCTCGGTTCATTGAGAACTAGCTGAAATTTCATCTGGCGTAGGTTGTTGCAAAACAAACTTTCACGTGTTGATACTCAGGTCGAAATGCGCAACGGTAATCAGAAAATTTCCAGCTTGATGTCAACCCTATTCATGCGTATGTGTGGACACTAACTCATCATCCGTGAACATAAGAATGCGGATCTTGGCTGTGTAAGTCAGACTCCGAGCCAAAACATTTAGGAATAAACCAACGTCCATCAAATTTATACTTGAACTGCACATCAGCACTGTCGTTCACAAAAGTTGCATTCACAATCACCTTTACATGTTTTCCAGGTGGCTGAATAGCGGTGGTGTAATGGGCTTTGTCGCGCGGCTAAGCACTTCATCGACTCTGTAATTGTCTGTGGCACGACTAAATCAACTTTTAATTCCGTTAGAACTTCTTGCTGACAGATTGTGTTGGTCAGTCGAAGAAATACCTTCTCTGGAGTGAGGGGACTTTAAGCGAATCGATCTGCTGTGGAAATGACTTGTCAAGCTACATTGCTATTCTGCAACTGCATATTCGCCTACCGTATTTCTGCTATGGTCGGAGGAATGTCCAGGAGCAGTTTTCCGTCCTTGGAGCAGCCAATCCACTCTCTCATTCTTGTCAACGCCCATAGGTCTGTTCCAACGTTTATTGTAGTGCTTACGGCACATCCGCAATATCTGATCAGGTGAAGCCTCCTTTGTCTCCATGCCAGCAACCTGGGAACCTTGATACATATATAACTTTCAGATATTTGCGAAATTCTCTTTTCGCCGCAAGTAGGGAGTCCTGTGAGCTGGCTGGATGTACTGTCATTTCGAAGGACACAGTTCTGGGATGTTTGAGAGGTTTACTGTCAAGTTTTATGCCTATATTGGCCAAGTTTACATAGTGTGGCTAGATGTCAGACTGCCTTTAGTCAGTTGGCCACTCATATCACTCATGCGCTGCATATCCATGGAAAGTCTCACGAAAGAAGCAGCACAGCTGAGCGGATTAGTGTGGCACTGTGTGCTTGTTGAGGTGTCCAGTTGTCTGAGACATGTTTTCAAAAATAATCGTCGTAGGCATCCACAGTTCGGATACCATCGCTTTCGAGAACACGGAGGATGATCTCGACCGATATCTGAAATCCATTAGTAAGAGAATATTGTCAGTCATCGGAACCGAATCAAAGTGACTGCCAACGTTGAGGCAGAAGTTTTCGCTACGAACTTCTGCTGAGCAAAGCCTCCAAACATATATTCCGGATAGAGTCACAATTTCGTCTCGATATTTCTGGTACAGCATTTTCCTGTGGTGGTCGGAACAATATCATGATCCTGTTTTTATTCTCTCGGGTAGACATCAGTTGAACGTGTATCCGAAACGGGCTTCTCAAAGATCCATTTAGTTTTGCTTGGTTCCGAAATGAACATCTGGACATGTGACAAGTGATCTCTGTTTCTCTTCTTTGTCTCACCTGGCTGGCATTGTGAGAACACCGGCAGTGCTAAACGTGGCAAATACTTTTTTTGACATCCGGAGTCGGATGGCCATCAGGCTCAAGTTTATGCAGTTTGATTCCCCCAGTATTCGTCCAGTCAAATGTGAAGCTGCAAATGTTACCGCGTTCACTTCGGTCTTCTATTTTTCACCCCAGTAGGACATATAACCTTTACCAGCTGCCATCAGTTTTCCTTAGTCATCCGTCTGAGTCCCACTCAACGCGCCGAGTTCTACCCTGGGGCATGTAAGTTCGTTTGCAAAAAAGTGGTTTTCCTTTCAGGCCATCATTCTTTCCATTATTCAACAGAATCCTCATGCTTTAGGTTCCGCACCACAGACAAGGGAATCTCTACTCTATGCAGCCGGCTTTGTGTGCGAGGACTAGAGGTAATTTCCGGACCCTCATGCCATCAACCTCAAGGATTGATGTACAGAACCGTACTTGGGTGGGCCAGAAAGGGGAAGCCTGCAGTAAAGCATGGAATTCGAGTTCTCATTAGGCCAGAGTACATAGGATGCCTTCCAAAAAGCCCCAACTTATTTGTTTCTTGAGTGTTCTTGATGGCACTGGGTGATGTCTCCTCAGTCACAGCCAACAGTTGGGCATCCGGAATTCGCTGATTAGGGCTGATCTCCTATAAACCTTTTCTTTTCGTGAGAAGGCAACATCGCTGGGAATACTAAACACTTGCGTCTCTGTGTGCTTATACTCCTGTTTTAGCGTAAAATACTAAATTACCCTGAAAAAGCTTAGTAATACCACTTGACAGTACGCGGACTTGGCGCCGTTTGTCACGCTGCACGCTGTAGAAATTTCTGGTACGGCTAAAGTGTGTGACCTAAAGAATCAATGTAGCACTGCAACCGAATAATTAAGACATATATTTATATTTCTATGTATATATATCTCGACTAAAAGCTGCCGTAGACTTGGTGGTCACGATTTAGTGCTGCAATGAACCAGCTAGGCTACATACGAACGAGCTTTTTCGAACACGGATTCCAGGTGACTGGCTGAGTAGAAACTTATGCGCCGCTAACAAAGCTGAACTACCATCAATAAGGAGAAGCTACTCGGTCTAAATGTTTTTCCGGCTTGTCGCTTCTATTAATATACATAAGATGCAACACCTATAAACGGACGAAAATGGGAAAGAATAAAGTCAACCTTTGGGGGCTGACCTGTAGCAAATACCAGCGAAGGTGTAGCCACACTCCACTTGTCAGGCAGTTTGGGTTCCGGTATAGCCGCTTCATAAATAAAGGTTGTGAAATCCCACGGCATCATGTTGGTAATACGGATTTCCTGAGGTTCAGAAACCGTCATTTTGTACTGCCATTACACTCTATTGGTAAGGCAAACCAGCGTACGTTTGCGTGATTACGCAGACAGTTTCACTGCAGTAATTCTGTCGCTACAATAAGCTGATAAAATCGGGATTCCTGTTTCCATTTTTATCAGATATGACAAATATGTCGAAGGTGCCTTTCGACATGCGCCAAATCAGTTCACCATGTCCCCTATTTTTATCTTTATGGGTTCGTTTGCCAAATCGTTGTTTGTATACTGAGAGTTCAGGCAATTTCGCAATGTTTACAGTAGCCATCGAACAGTGGAGTATGAGAGAGTGTAGATAAAAAGGTTTTGCCTGGTTTCGTGAATAATTAGAGACAATTAAGGCTTCGACAATCGCACTCATTTGCATATCGATCCGGTTTTCACGGGAGACTGAACTCTACGTATCGTTTAAGAATTAAGGCTCGACAAACCCACCCATTTGCATATCGATCCGGTTTTCACGGGAGACTGAACTCTACGTATCGTTTAAGGTGTTCTTCCAATAAATGTGCTGCCAAAAGGTCACCTCATATTTCAGTTAGTACAATTTTCGAAAGATCGCAGTATATTTCCACGGAGATCAATTTCTTGAACAGACAGGTAAGAAGCCATAGGCACTCATTCTAAATATGAGTTTATGCAGAACACAAGAACTAGAGAACCGCTCCTACCTGATGAACCCAATAAGGGTGAAACTGGCCATGGGCTTTTGGAGAGTTTTCAGCAACCTTGTGAGTAAGTTACTTCATGAGAATTTAGGCTTCTTTCGTGTGATTCACCAATGTCTACTCAAGGATTTCACTGACATGCTTGGCCATGAGCTGTACATTCAGTGGGGAATTTCATGGCATTAAGTCCCCCATTTCTACTTTGCAACGTGTGTTTGGTCATGAGCATAACCTACAAAAGATTTATACCGCGATTCAGCTGTTAAACTAAAAGATATACTAACAAGAGTTTCACTGTTCTCCAGCTCTTTTTGGTACGAAACAGTGGAGACTTTTGTCACCACCTATGGATAAGTACCTGCAAGTTGATCTTCAGTTTACAACTTACTTTTAGCCATCCCATGAGGAAGAGAAACGAAAATATGCTGAAAATTGGGATGTACAAGTCGATTTTGTTCTCCTTTGCTCCCTCCCGATTTTGAACAAACTGGCACGCGAATATCTGACACAGGAAGTAACTGTACACAGCGATAATCACCACCTTGAACAAGAGGAAGAAATACAGTTTAGACTGAGCGATGAATAAACGGTAGTCGATTATTTGAGTGTGGAGTAAATCTGTACCCAGTGGAATATGCCATTTCAGTAAACCGACATAAAAATTTGCCTACCACCTCCATTGTAGAATAATACTAGCAGTATTCTTCAGCAAATCCTGTTTTGCTACCTGCACAAGCAGCGCAGACCAACTCGAAAAAGAATAAAATGCTATTTAGCCACGGTTATTGGCGCATCGTTTTCTAAGACGCAAATCGATTGTCGATGGAACTCATTAGTGGAATAAACTAACACAGAAAGCAAATCAAATACCACTACCTAAGTCACAAACATTATCCCCAATGGTAATGCTTTCTTTATTTCGATCGGGTAGTTTCTCACTGCAAAGCCCAAGCTGTGTTAACTCCTTTTAAAGCAAAGGTCTACATTTAGGCAGCAGTATAAAATCTGAATGCCTGATTTACATTTCGGAATATATATGTATACATGTACGAAGTATATGTGTGATTGTTACTGGATGTTAATTTCGCCAAGCAGGACAGTTCTTTTGCGGAGTAACCATCTAATCGATTGACACACCGACGTCTGGGAACAGAACATGATACACGGTTAGCAAAACGGTCTACCGGATGACAGCCTGTTTCTAGGAGCAAAATCTTTTAACAGAAACTAAAAGTTTGAATTCTGAGAAAGTTCATTCCTAGAATGCTGACATACAAAGCTAGAAAAATTATAAAGTTTTTCTAATTAGTTATTAATTCATTAAATAACTGACAATAATCACACATGCTTTATCATTGCAGAGTATATTGCAGAGAATATA
Source organism: Opisthorchis viverrini (assembly GCF_000715545.1). Taxonomy (NCBI): domain Eukaryota; kingdom Metazoa; phylum Platyhelminthes; class Trematoda; order Opisthorchiida; family Opisthorchiidae; genus Opisthorchis; species Opisthorchis viverrini. The sequence continues at coordinate 1,063,328 of NW_008751809.1, forward strand.
AGCTGAGTGAACAGAAGTACAATGAAAGTAGTCTTAATTGGCTTATTAGACTACAACCCGACATTTTGGTCTTCTCAACCCCACCGATGAAGAAGGGTACAGGTATGATACGATATACTTTAGGATAAAAACGCTTTGAGTGCGGCAAGATTTTCTCTAAAATCATAACTAGCCTAAGAAAGAGAGCACGCTAGGAATTCAGTCCGTGAAACAAAACACCGACCTCTTCTCTGTAAGGAGACCCGGTGCGGGCCTAACAACCTGATTATAAATCTCTGATACCTTGAATACAGAAGATCTCCCAAAGACTAGGAAGCGATCGCTTTCACATAGTAGACAAAACAAAGGTGTGTTTTAACTCTCATCATGAAATCACGGCTTTCAGGAAACAAACTTATCGTATAAATTAACAACATATCCAACTTTACTGCGTCGTCTGGTTGTCCAAAAGAAAGGGAGACTATTGATGTGGTCGGAAAATAGTCAAGAAAAACTAACAAACTTCAGCTGACCTGTTGAACCAGGGTTCATTCAAAAGTAGTCATGGTGAAACCCGGATAACATTGTTTAAAATCGTTGCAGCATGACAAACAGATAAATCAGCTCACCTGTGTGTATACCAGAGGAATCATAATACTGCTGAAAATTTGAAGATCTTGCATCTGTTTTCGGAGGTCACCGACTTGCTGCCATGAAGAAAAAGACCATTGTCACCGAGTCACTTTGTATACGTAAATATATAAACGTATAAATTAAATTGCATTGGCTGGTCCCCAACTGGTTTTTGTTGCGAGATTTGAAGTTATGGGAAGGATACGCAATTTACTGCTGCTAACTTTCAAACCAAACCTNAAATTAAATTGCATTGGCTGGTCCCCAACTGGTTTTTGTTGCGAGATTTGAAGTTATGGGAAGGATACGCAATTTACTGCTGCTAACTTTCAAACCGTGCCTCAGTAGACCGGATATATGGAGCACACCTGCTGAACAACATGAGCGGTTTCTTTATTTGAATTGTGCACCCAATTTTGCAGACTTTTAATATTACTTAACACAGCATGGTAATCATGCACCTATTGCCGCTAACAATATATCTTATTGTAGTATGTGGGGACGACTGTATAAACCAACAGCTTCCGGGTCATAGTTTGGATCGCGGTAAGTTGCTAGTTTAAAATCTTGTGCATCAAACTAATGAATCACTTTACTTTTAGTGATCCACCAGATTCAGTGTAAATTATTGCGCTGTTACCACGGTCAACTTTTCGTAATGAAGACGCACTTATTACAACTGATTCACTGAAAATGGTAGTAACGTCCCTGATGTTGATTAACCAAACACTACATTATCTGAAATCAAGAAGTTGAACCATTTGAGGTGGGAAACGAAAGTTTTCGCCCACTTGTCTAACGAAAATATTCGGTCGCCTTCTGAGCTAGAAATATCCTTCAGCCATATTAGTCCAACTGTAAAAAGAGAAACACAGGCAACGGAGCACCAGTGACAATGGTTTACAGCGATAGAGAATCGCCACGGGTGGCACAGTGGCCAATTTGTCTCTATACAACAGTAGAATACCTTTGGTGAAGTCAAAACAATATGTAGGCTGGCTATAAAACAATCGTAAAACTTCGGTCTTTTTAAGTGGGTTTCTTTTCAATATTACAAGGTATTAAAGGTGAGGTGGATTACACCGTTATAGTTTCTTGTTGGATTAAGTGACGACAGTCCATTGCTGTTCGACAGACACTACTGCTTTTAAATTATATCAATAGAGCCCAAAATCGATACAACACTTCCTAGAAGGACTAGTTGATTCAAAGATAATCTTATGTGGTATTCCAGAGACAATAAATTCTTCATTTGTGCGATTTTGAGATCTGTTCGTGGATTCACTCGCTGCCTGACCAAAATAAGTATCAAATAATCACTTGGGCTAAGACTTCCATGTACAACAAGTGGAGCAGAACAAAGATTAACCTGCTTGATACCTGTTATTGGTCGCCCATCAATAGTCCAAGCACTTTAGTGCCAAACGCTCTGAAACATGATCACACGCCGTAGAGAAATTGGGGATTTGTCAGACTCGATGGGCCTCTGAAATACAGTGCAGCTAGAATGCATTAACGTACACTATCTATGCATTTTGCATGCGAAGCCTTGGTACTATAGCAGCCGTGACAAAAATAGGTAATCTCTGAGGGTCACTTACGTATTCTCCTATGCAGCTTTTGATCCTGCCAAAGTTCACCCTCCGTAGAAAACGGATGAATTTCATGTTAAAAAGGTTTTAAGATCGATACGACAGGCCAAGGTCCATCAGCATCAGCCGATGGTTTAACCAACAACCTGAATTCTGAGCGTTTATGCTCCGGTAGACCAGAACAAGTGATGCATCATCATAGTATAATTATAAGACTGACCGCGCACGTCTCGAAAAAGGGAGAAAATGTAGACGAAAACCATTATAACGTTGATTGGTCTGATCCTTGGTATCGGATGTTTCGCAATAAGCCATGGGAAAAGACGTCCTTTTTGCTATTTTTATTATAATCCTGAGGGAAGACAGGCAGAGTGGCGAATTATTTTCTCCGACAGGTGACTATATGTGCATTTCTGTCAAATAACTAATTCTGTTAATTTGTTCTGTCCACTTAACCTGACAAAGTGGTTACAAGCATCTCACCACCAACTGAGACCATAGTGATTTGACGCTGGCAAGGCTGTACGGAGCGTCAGTGACGCGAAGTCACTTCAATTGACGCAGAGCACAGTCTTGGTGTATAAAAAAATACTGATGGCGTCGCCTCGATTGGCACCGAAACATTTGCCAAAAAAAGTAACTACTGAAATGGTAACCTCAAATACCAATGCAAATATCGCTTATTCCTATTGTGAGCAGCGCTGTACCTACTAGATAAATGTCCTCCACCGCACGTTCAACGTTATAATATTTCAAATAAACTTACATCAATTAGGTAGTAGGCTGTTTTTGGGTCTAAGATGTACCCAGAGTATAAGGCTTTGAGTATGAGTCGCTGAGCCCACTGTATTGGTATCCAGTATTCTGGTGTGTATTTTGTCTTCGTGCGTCGAAAGCATTCTATTGCAGTGCGTTGGAATGCCGCGATCTCAGCCTCCGTTATAATCATTCCAAAAGTTCTTTTCACTTCTGAAATGGGAATCAATAATAAATAAATGTGAAACGATGCCAGTTGCTCAAAACAAAAAATAGGCCTGAATAGTACACATGGCCACAGCCCTTGCAACAACGGAAACCACTGGGTTCCACGCCCCAAAGATACCAACGGTTTTGACAAAGTTTTCATTCTTTTGAATTAGGTGTCTGACCAATACCGAACATCGAGCAGCGTCCCAGCGTAAAATAATAGAATACAGCCTCTTGATTCACAAATACACAACAGACTCTTTTTTGCCCAACAGACACTGCACTTGAACTAGGCTACCTAGCTGTGAAGTAGGTGAAACTCGCAGGCGCGAAAATATCGGAATTCAGGGCAAGTTTCTAATTTTTCGATGAGTTGGCTGTCTATCTGGTCACTCAGCTTGAAAAGAGGCTCAAAATGGTTTTCCATTAGCTGAGAAGTCATCATCAGTAGCTGAAGACTTCTCCAAAAACTGCTCAAGTTTGCATAGGTATCAAGGTGCTCTATATGTATTGATTCAGCTGGTTTGTTAGAAAATAACCTTTTGGGACCTCATTGGTCTTTCTGTGGTGCACTGTGGAATGTATTCCCAGCATCCGACTTATTCGTTAACTAACTTCTATTTGAGAAGTTAGGCTTCGTTATGGTTTGTTCCTTTTTCGGATTGCGTCTCAGCCTGCGGTTTCTTTGTTGTGCATAATTAGTTATTGGTGGAACTCACCTTTTATATTTCTCATCCAACTATTATATTGAACCATCCTCCACTGGTACTGCTCTGTGGTCTCCGAGTTTGATGGAGTGATCGCTCTTCTTTGTTTGTTATAGTATTTCTCTCTGTGTCCGAGGATGTTCTCGGTTGAGCGGTGTTTACTTTTATTAGGTGGACGAGCATTCTTGGTTCAGTCTCTTCCTTTGGGTTGTTGGTTGGTTTATATTCCCGTTGGTTACTTTCACGCATAACTCTTTTGGCATTTAGAGCTGCCCTGACCTTTGTAATTCTTGGTGATTTTGTCTTTAGTGGTTAGCTTTATTGTTCGAGTATCATACACAGAATAGTTTATGTTTCCTTGTTAGTCTTCTTCCGAATAATGTGTAAAAAATTTTTACATTGATGTCAATGTATCCTGATTTTCGTGCAGACAAGCCAGTAAATTCAAGCAGCACGTGTATGTTCGTGCAATCTCGTACCGGTTCCCTCTTGTTTATCCAACACACTGCAACCCTAATAATGAATCTCGTATCCGACTTTAGTTATCATCATGAGTGTGTCTGTCTCCTTTTTGTTTTGGCGGTGATCATCTCATGGTGTTCTCTGGCCCCTCAGCCAACATTACACAATGCTGCCTCAGTGAATTTGCAGTCTGTTCGCTGGTCCCCAATTTTAGAATTAATATTTATATATTCTCATTATCCGACTCCGGACAAATTACAGCCCATTTAACAAGAATTGTGTCCAGATGTCTTTGAACACACACCAAGTGACACCGTTATTTAGTCCCCAGTGTTGTTTATGTTCTTCGCCTTTTCCAGAGAGTCTAATCCACTGATTAGTGAAGTGAACTGATAATATGTTTCAAATCATCTACCAATCTTCCGAAAGACTGCACTTTGGTTTCCAAAGAGATAATGTGTGTGGTGTGTGTTCCTATTCAGGAGTACACATTAGCTGCAATCCCTAAAGACCCAAGAATTAGGGCATCTGTTCCGCTCGCAAGCGTTTCGCTTGATCATCCCATAGAAGGTGATGAGACGTCGAATTACTGTCGCTTTAATAATGTATATTGATCTTTACGTGACTGTGATGAGGCACCCTTTGTAGGACGGTAGACTGAAGTGAATGGTTCATCTTGGTTCAAGGAAGAATCGGATGTTCCATTGCTTACAATGTCTAGAAAAATGTCATGTTGCAATTCCAGTTGAAAGCCCTCAGTAACATTGATAAACATCCCTGCTACTTCAAAACTGAACTGCCAGTCTAGGATCTGGATGTCCTTGAAGTAGAATAAAAACTCTGTAAACTGTTTAAACAATAAAACACTCATTTTATCTTCTGATCAGCCTAGAAAAGTTGTTTTACATAGAAATATTCTTATTTGCAGCGGTGTATCTTGGTGTTTACTCCCTTGAAATATTGAATCATTGTAGAATTTGCAGTCCTGCTTTTCTTCTGTAGACTTACAAATGTTCAGGTTCAAAATAAATACAAGGATCATAAACCTCAATATAAATTATGTCGCGGAAGAACTAACGGGATTGCGGGGATGGGACCCTTTAACTGGCCAGCGGCATCATTAAATATCTGATAACTTTGGGGAGCTACATAAGCACAATGAGCTTAGGAGGAGGCATGCCTCCGACCGCAAATGGTACAAAGGTGTTTCAAGCTAGCACCAAAGTTGAGCAAACAACAACTTGATGAACAGCCCGAAAACAACAGATATAGGCTTGACTCGCGAAGCAACCGGAGAAATACAATCATATATATATACCTCCATCTATCTATAAAAATTACGTATATTTGCTACAAAAGCACAACCAAAGTAACTGGGCTTTAAGCACGGTGTATACAGCACCTGCACTTTCTGAAAAGTCAGCTGCTGCTTCAAATGCAATAGCAAATTGGAAACTGAACTCCGCATTAACACATGGCGTGACTTGTTCCAGCCAATTTAGACGTACCAGCTAAGGAGTTGTGCAAGGCAAGTAGATGCTTCTGGCGGCAAGGTATCATGTGAACGACCCTATTTGTCCCCTTGACCAACCACCATTTGCAGTGAAACAACTCGCAGTCGTTCAAGAAAGGCCATTCCTCTAGACAAGCGCCATTTCTTGACTGAAAATATCGCTTTGCATTTAAATGTTGAATAACAAAGCTGTTAGTTGGAAACAACATTTTAACAACCACCAAACTTCCTTCATCCCGAAAAACAAGACGATGGTTACTAAATCTATCGGTCAAAATAGTTTATTAGTATTTCATTTTGTTGGTAGTGTTAGATAAACCAGTGTTTATGTTTTTGCCTATAGAAGGTAATCGGTCTGAAGTAACCCAGGTTTCATCCCGCAGGTGAGGTCACTATAGGCCTAAAAATGTTGAAGGGGAGTATACAGTTGTTTCAATCTCTTTGGGAATCATCAGAAACGCCCGATAAATTCTGGGCAAACAATACCCCATTCAGATACCGCAGGCTGATGAAAATGTGGTTTAATGGAGCGTTAAGACTATCGTCCTCCAGTCGATTCGTAAGTCACGTGATTGGAAGTTGACTGACAACTCAATCGGTGATTCCTAACTAAGGGTTCCATGCGAGCTGAAGAATTTTTTGCTTTTAAAGCAGATCTGTTAGTTCGTATGCGGTAAATAGAGCCTGAGCTCACAAATTCTCGTAACTTGAAATAGCTTTGTGAGTGAAGCAGAACGCTCTGTTAGAACTTGACAGTTGATGCATTCTTTCGGCTGAGAAGTTGGGCTGCCAGTGATTAATCACTGATCGAGGTGACACCATCGGTGCATACAACACTGCGCATGTCACTCTCACTAGTGCATTGCACTCATCCCTTCACAAAGGCGCACTGATACTGCCACCTCGATTGATATTTAGACGACTGGTCTGCTCAGTGAACAAAGCCAAGCTACACAATCTGAGACACCAATATTCTCTGGGCGAATGGTTTTTGTACCAGGTCACATATTCAATATTTGGTCATCGCTAGTGGCAAAATGTACATCCTGTTTTTAACTTACGTTGGTCTCGGTTGAATGAAACCAAATCTTCCCGGAGTTTTGGGTCGTCTTCAGCTTGGAAAGCATCTGTATATGGAAAACCTGTTTCAGGCGTTGCTAGTGGGGCTGTTAGTGGAGTCGTCGGTGAGGCTGGAGTTGGGGAAATGGGAGCGGATGTCTCGTGGCGTGATGAGAAGCCAGCTTGTGAGTGGGATCCCGCAGGTTTTATTGCATCAGTGGCGTCAATAGACCACGGATGACAAGTATTGCGGCTGATCTTTTGTTTTGTTTGAGTACGCTTTCGTCGTTTTCTAGGACTGTTAGGCTCATCAATCACTTCCTCAGCATTAGTCGAGGAAAATCTTGATGCAATCTGGTCTGATATCAGTCGCATCATGAGAATCCATGATAAGTTGAGGTATCTCATGACTGTGATCCGAATTTTTCGAGTCTTGATTTCATCCCGCCCATTTATACTGGACTAGACAGTGAGGATAAAAATTGAGCGGGCTGATTAGACACTCAAAAGCAACATAACTTAGGAATTTGATAGCGACACTTTCGAAAATTAAATCATGACGTATATGCACAGAGTAACAGAAAATCAGATTGCATAACCTCGTGTAAAGTGTAAATTCCAATGTACCATGCAACCGATGTGGCAGAGTATGTCTAAGTGCTTTCATCCATTTGTCTATATACAAGTGAGTATAACGTTTAAGGTGATAAAATTCTGACACATTCCCAGCTTAATGATTGCCACACAACGTGAGATTTCCAGGTGGTTGCGCTGGAACAGGAAGTCTATATACGGCTACAAGCAGCGTACTTAAACCAAGTGACAAAAATCCAAAAGTATTGACAATTTAAAATTATCGCGCCAGACAGTTTTTCGCTGGTTTATGGGGCACTTCTATCCGCAACACCTTACTCTTAGGAGGAAGATAGCCAGTTTTGTACTCAGCTGTCCGACAGTGACTACAGAAGAGTTCTTGCCAAAGTGATGGGTGCAAAACAATGCTCGTTGTTTCATATTAGCTAAGCTGTGCGTCATCAAGAGCAACATCAGGATCTACGAATTAGTAGAGCTTCGCAAATCTCAGCAAATTTGCATGGTCGTAGCATTATTATCTTTGGAATTTTCCTTAATAAGAGAAAAATACGTGAGGTAACCTTGGGGATAACTGCATTTATCAAGTGAACACAAAACATAAGACCTCACTGGGAGAGACTTCGAACCGTAGGAACCGGCCATACCGGATGGTTGCATGAACCAAAATTAAATGGTAGAAGTCACAAAGTGAAGACCTGTGGTCCTATGCAGGTCACCGCTCTAAAGAGCTGAGGCAAGTTTTTGAACCTGAAACTCAATAATTTCAACTATCCATAAAAATCGAAATCGATCAAAAGCTCACCAAATCTAAAAGTTCACTGGGCTATGTGAGGTTCTCATTATCCAAATTGCAAAACCGTTTCCAAAAGCTGAAGAGGATCAACGAAATCAGATACCGTGGCGTACAAAAACTACTCATATAAATAGAAATTGTACGCCGGAAAAACTCTAATTTTTGAAACGCAGTATTGGCATGTCCACACCAGTGACAAATTAGTGGCTGAAAATTGATGCAAACGGTCTACAAGATATAGTTCAATACTAAATACTTAGAAAAGTTCCCGGAGCCGCATGGATATATTAATGGGCTTGTTAGTCGACAGAACAAAGTGCTGAGATGGCCTCTGCCGTCAGTCTGGTTAACTCAGACTTTTGAAAAACATTTTTTTCACTGTGAACAATATGGCAGAAACAATGCCACTGATTTGACTTCCACAATGAGGAAAACATGAGAGATTTACCCCAGAAAAACCAACCACTGAATCGCTAATAGCTAACGAGGCAAAAGCTTAGACCTGGTGAACGGAGAAGTACACTCAATCAGTTTTCGAGGGTTGGGCTGTTGAAATACTCCGCGTTCTCATTAAATAATTCCATTCTGAGCGGTAGACCAGTGCTCGTGAAACTGTATGAGAGTCCGGATATTTGGAAAAGTGTCTTCTATTCACCATTTAACTGACTATAATATGTATGAGGAATTCGAGTTCAGAACATGGTATAGGTATTCGGCATCATCTAAATGACCCCTTTTTCCTAGTCAGAATGCCTAATAAATCAGTAATACAAATGGTTTTGAAGTCCTTGCATTTTTCTGGCAGCTGCGCTTTAATGGCTCAGTTTGTTGGGGAAATAGGGTTTCTCAACTGAGATTTGGTATACCTCATCCAGTTTGACTTATAAGTGAACGTTTCTAATGTTGCTTCTTCGTAAGTGGTATCGGGTCCAGCCGCAGTTCCTTTCAAACAACCGTGACACTGTGTTCGCTGAAGGGAGGAAAACCGAGATTTTGTGGTGATGCGCGTTGCTGTGGAATATATATTACTCTATGGTTCTAACTTTATTCTAACCATCCAGTGAAATGCAGGCAGGGACTCAGTTGATTTGTTTTGGGCTAAAATATAGTGTGTGAAGTAATTACGAATGTCCTATTTGTTTACGAAGAATGCACCTAGAGGGATGCAATCCTTCTAACAATGAAAAGGCTTTAGTCATCCTTATGCTACCATTTTTGAAATCACAACACTCGCTTTCGAGTTCCCTCCTGCTGGCTCTGCGCATCAACTGCAACGTGATAGTGATCGATTAGGTTGGATGTTGTTCAGACCGGGCTTGTAATCATCACAAAAGCACTTCGTTTTTCTGCGATTGTCTCAGGGTTCACCCAGTGTAGATGATTGGAATGCAAACTGTAAACCAGACGATGAGATGATCAGATATCCCTTTTCATACGACTGCTCAAAAGCATTCAGTCAGTCCGTATTTTCCGTATCCGTCAGATCCCCCTCTAAAGATATCCACCTTAGTACGGCTGTTCATGCTAATGTTGTTTGCTAACCAAGGCCCTGAAATTAGCTTGTCTTTTCAAGGCCAAAATGTATGTTGGCCCTGGCGTCTGAACAATGCCCAATACCTACCTGTGAACTAAGATGATAATTTCTCTGACCGATCAATCTTGCTTCGGGTAACCAAATGGTTCATCACTGTCCGGAGCAAACTGCCAAAGTGTCGAATCCTGCCAGTCGATGACACGATGGGTGGCCTCAACGAGGTTGAACGGAAGACCTAGCATGCTCCTCGTTTCTTGGAACATCTCACTAATCTTCATAGTGCGCAATTATCGTGAAAACCTCGCAATACCGTACGATGCAGATGGAAAATAGGCATTGAAGCCGCTTAGCAGTTTGCACAGCTACTTTAAAGTTAATCTATCGGATGCTGAAGGTTACCATCGAACTTACTCCGTAACGTCCCGGAGTAAATACCGATAAAGTAAATGGTTTGCTTTGTGTAAGTCATGAATGATGGCTAAACGGCAAGCCAAACGGTCGTCGGTAAATGGATTTCCCGTGAGAATGGATCCGGTGAACAATGTGAACCACTGAAGTTAAACTGACATAAAATATGTTGTCTCCGCTAAACAGTGGAGGAACGCGGGTAATTTCATTCCATTGAAATTAACTGTCATCCGGGTGAACAGGTTTATCCTTAACAGATACGTCTTTGAGGTTGAGCACACAATGTAAACCTCAGGAAAACACTGATGTAGGACAATTTGTTGTCATATACACGGTTTCATATATAAAGGGTGTCAGCCGACTGTTTTCCTCATCTTAGAAATAACAGATACTGCTAGTACTTTCAGCTGGCACAGCAAGTGACACAAGGGCACTTACAGATTCCTGCCTATGTTGCTTTTAGCATGAAGGTTGATAACAGTAATAGTACAAAATGTAATAATATGGAAATCAGTCATAAAACTTTGGAAGTCGATCTGAATGAATGTACAAATCTGTGATTCAGGAGCACCACTCATGAGCAACATTTCAATGGCAGTCAGTTCGTAAGGTTTTAGCCCAAGACTCCAGTCAACCATAAATCGAATCTATTGGGTGGTTGCACGCAGGTATCCTACGTGTGAGGTGAAACTCTTTAACGGACCGATAATGAACAACGATAGGGTGGTTTCTACTGAACTGCTCGGAACATCTTAGAGGTTTTCCATTTTGATCCAAAAATTCACACCTCGCCTCCTTCTTCAGTGCTTCTGGTGCGATATTTGGTCTCTGTTTTGTGTCTAAAACAATTAATCAATTTCGATAGTGTAAGAGCATTTAAGTACTAAACCAAATTCGCATGCATTTTAACCATTTCATCCATATCCACAAGAAAGGTGGCTTTTCAATCTATAACTTCTCACTTAGGGAGCTAGGTCTGTCAGTATTGGGTACACCAATCCACCTACCCAGTTGGTAACCCCTCAGTGATATCAGATTGCACTGGAATAAGCGGGGAAAAAAGCTTTCAGGGATTTGGAGTTGTGATAGGATAGGGAGGGGAGAACGTCTTGAATGAGACATGCAGTGGTGGAAGGAGTGTCGTTGGAGTTCAGGGTTCAAGAAGATACACTCTAACGGTAAAATCGTATTCCAGTCGCAGCCATGTGGTCAGTTCGTCTGTTTTGACTCAAATGTTTCGGACTCAGCAGACACAGGTAGCTACGAGTAATTTAAATTTATTTGGATGGAAGGTGTATATTATGCTTCAAACTGTTATTATTACACCATATTGTATATTGCAATGAAACATCGCTGAACTGATGGGCACGCAAATAACCCATTTTTAAACGCAGTGCCTATGCTTCTAAACATATATGTGTTGTAATACACCACTCATAAGTTTGCTAAAAATTCATCAACTTCGCACGACCGGTTTCGCCCTTCTTGAGGTTCATAAATTAGGCTCAGTCCCCAAGTTTCCGTCAACCTTATGTTCTACTTGAAACATCATACAAGAATGATTCATCTGGGTTCCAGGTGAGTCTCTTGCAAAACGAGAGACTTGTGTGCTTGCCTACCTATGGTACACCGAGGTTATGTTGGATTCATGGTCTAGCATACAACACAATATCGAGTTCTGCGTAGACTGCTAGCTTTTCGGCGGGCGTGCCCAGATGCTAAACCACTATTGACAGTTAAATACGTGTCCGATGTCACTCAAGCGTATATGCATATACCTACAAGTTAATGCACAACAGCAGTTCAAGATTTATGATGAACGATACAAACATTCTCACTAGGATTACTCACCGCCACGTGGAGCGCAACTTCGTTCATCCAAGGGATATACATATACATCCGATACCACCGTGAAATAATTCCGGCAACGAAGAAACCAAGAAGAAAGGATATTGGGATATCCCCTTTGGTCTTCTCACAAAAGTCCACAATGTCCTCGAATATCCTGGTGAAGTTCACAGTGTAATGTATCAGGATTATTTTTGTAGTCTTCCTGAACTCTTCTTTGTAAGAAAGTTGTTTGCATAGGATTGTCATACCCCAGTTACTCATTTAAAACAGTGAGAGCAGAGAGAGATACCATAAAAAGGGTATTTAATAAAACAGTTAAATGATGCGTTTACAACGCCCATGCTCTAATCCTTAACAATCGACGTTGCGAAAAAAAGTAGCCCCACAACAACCACTTCTATAACAGTGAGTTCTTCCATTGAAGGGGTAACTGGATAAAATATCGAGCTGTCAAGCGTAAGCCTGGGGGGATAAGATGTTGCCTTCATGCTGCGCAGCAGAGATTATATCTCTCAGAGACCATGAAAAGCCAACATTGCGAAGCAAAACAGTATACTCTCATTTAGTAAGGATGAATCAGAATAGACAAATGTTAATTTTGGCAATATTGGAGACCTCCTTATCCCAGCCTGCTCCTATCCATTTGGGTCGATAACGGGGATTTTCGTCAAGGAGGGTCAACGATAGTTTACCATTCACATTGCACTCCATCAAATTAACTTATTTTTTCCTGGATGAGGGGCAGCACAATAGCACAAATTCCCAAGCCGCTAATTCATTGACCTTTAAGGACGGAATCAATATTTCATCTGATTACAAAATCTGTTTCATCAACGCAATTTAGGCTGATACCTATTCATTCGTATCATATCGCAAGTGCATACGAAGCAAGTGTTTTCGCCGCCAGATTGGCACTTATTTTGTTCAAACCTAAATGAGGGCATTTTTAAAATACTTTAGATCAAAAAGCGTGAGGTCGCAAATGTGATGTACAATTCGGAAGTCTGGCCTAGACGTCGCCTTGCTGAGTATAGCATTTGTTATAATAATAATAAAAGTAAAGCAACTACATTAAGGCATACTTGGAAGAAAGAAATTCTGCTTGTTAGTCACTTGGCACAACAGCAATGTCCTGCTCAAAGGATTGTCCCGTTGCTTCTATGTAGGCCAGAATAGAATTACAGATTTGCCTGTATCTCCCAGGGCGAGCGAAAATTCTCTAGTCTGCTTTGACAAAAGCTGCATCATACAACCCAAGAAAGTGGTGCCATGTCTGCGCTTGAATTCATAACAAATCATCGAACAGGCCGTCACCTCTTGTTTGTATTCATCCATCAGTTCTTCTGGTCAGCGGTAGGGCCAAAAAGGAAACATGATTTTTCACTCCGCTTTACATAGCGAAATAGATTTAGGCCTATCCAAATTGCACTTTTTCCGACAACGCAAATATTCGTCGTCACCATATCTATGGTACTGGACGAAGTCTAATATATCGTCTATCAACTCTTTTTCATCACGTTTAGCTACACTGGTGTCGGTGATCAGTGAGTCTAGCGGTGACCTCATTAGAACCAAACTCTACATCAGGGTTACAACGTTACAAGGTTACAGGGAGTTTCTCTAGACAACCTGGTGATAGGCTTATTTCAAAGATTGTAACTTCTACACATGTGTACAGATAGGCATTAGTTTCAAGCAGCTGCGTGTTCCGGAATAACGGGGCTTTATAAAGTAAATTTATGGCGTCCTGCCTTGACGTGGTGATCGAGGTTGACGCTACAGTGATCCTGCAGGATTTACTGGATTTAGCTCAGTTCCCCAAGACTCATCCAGGTCAGGAAGTTCAACGGGAATAAGCCAAACGAAGAACAGCCAGTCTCCGTACTGCAAGAAATCGTATTAGGAGATGGTCTGGAGGTAAAGTTATAATTTCATCTGTGGGTGTGAAGGCACTAAAATATTTCTTTCAGGCGATCAAAATGTCCTTATTTATGGAGGTGGCTGTGCTAATTCCCCTGCGGCTCTTTGCTCACCGGCCTTCACTCATTCGGCCTTCGCATCCATCGAAAGATGCAAGGCGGTCAATTAGCCTGACAATCCCCTACCAAGCCCACTAAGATTAAAGTAAATAATCCCTTAGTAGTTTGCAAGTGTTTGATCCACTTCGCAGCCTTTCTTGTCCGTACACCCTGACGAATTGGGCAACAGGTATCTATTATCGAAACTGTGGTCTACCTGTGTATACTGTCTCCGAAACCCGCATACAAGTCCCCACATAATTTATGCACCTCAGGCCGCTTAGGTGTTCCACATTCCCTTTCTGGAGTGTCTGGCGATCCTGGCTGGTGGTATCTGTGGTGTGAGATTCGTACTCAAGTGCAGGGCTGTCAGAGTTTCAATGGACTGGATCCTAGTAAACTATCTTCTTTCCGCCAGGCCGTCGTCTGGCTCAATTAAGGTCAGTGCAGGTTGACGCGTCAAAAGGGTTTTATTTTTCGTGTTGGCATGCCCCCACTGCATTTCTGAGACTCAGAAGGACGAGACCTGTCGAGACTGCTTTGGTCAGCAAGAAGAACAGTTACATTAATCCTGATGGGTGGTATGAATGCCAAAGCTGGATGAACATGCCCGGAAGAAACAAATGTAGATATTAGATTTGGGGTCGATGAATAGTGGAAGGATAATATGAAGCGACCTGTTGAGTAGTGTGCTAATCACCTTCTATTTATGGCCACTATGAAATTGCAGCACAAACGATAACACTCGGTTACTTTGAGGACACCAATCGCAAGACATTTATGGACGCAGATATATCATGTGGTTGTCAGTCATCGGTAAATAGCGTCAATTATAGACGGACGTCCCATCTGATGTACGCAACTTGACTCCGATCACATCACTGTGGGAGCCCTGTTATCATTTAGATTTTTGGCAGCTTTACTCATTCCAAGGCAAAGCAACTCCATTCACCAGGTTTGAGAAGTCTCAGGAGCTTAGGAATATTGAGTTGATATGGCTTAAAAGTTACTGGAAGCGCATTGTCATGCTCACAAGTTGCATGGAACCGAGTTGATGAAACTATGCTCTCAGCTTTTAGACTTCTCTGCCGAAGCTATCAGACTGGTTTAACTTAACGGTGGGTACGGTTGAGATCAGCAGAACTTGTTTCTACCAAAAATGACATACCAGCAGCTAGCGACCGTGATGGCGCACACACAGTTTGAATAATGACAGAGAATTCTGGCGAATTGTGAAGGCCCAAGGGATAGGTAACGTTTCCGCTGCAAGCAACAGCCGTGCCCTTCAGCTGATTCGGTCAACCAGCCAAAAGAGATAAATGTCAGCAGAAGAATATACAAAAAATAAGGAACAGCAG
The DNA here is from genome assembly GCF_000715545.1 of Opisthorchis viverrini. NCBI lineage: Eukaryota > Metazoa > Platyhelminthes > Trematoda > Opisthorchiida > Opisthorchiidae > Opisthorchis > Opisthorchis viverrini. Next base: position 1,078,795 of record NW_008751809.1, read on the forward strand.
TCTATTTAGAAAATTTCCGTCTTCATCAATAGCCTGAATACTTTAAAGAACAGTCAAACTGGTCCCCGTCAACACAGTCGTTGGATGAACCCAGTGAGCCTGAATGAAATGACATCAGCCCACTGTCAACAACAAAAATTCAGCGTGGTATATCACTTCCTAAACGAATTGCTGCACGTATTCCGGATGGTATGCACCCCGCACTCTTTAAAGAAGGTGATGCGGCCCTTGTGAACGGTCATGTAAAACCCTTCGTGTCCCAATTCTGGTAACCGTTGCTCTCTGACATCATTTTGCTCAAGTTAATCGACCACCGGAAGAGGAAACCGCGCGAGAAACAAGGTATGTTTCTTCCTGGCCGGGAATGCATATACATACCATGACTTTGAGACAAGTTCTTCAATAGCGCCAGTATTTATAACTTCCTACGTTGATAGTTTTCCCCTGCTCTGAAAACTCTCTCTTGGTCGTCAGAAAACTTGGCGGTACCTGACCATCAAGGGTGACTCATCCAAGTTCATATCCTTTTGAGGGGAATTGCATGCGAACTCCCGTGGATTAAGACCAGTCAACGACAATGTCTGAGTTTAACACATTCAGTGGTGTGATACGGAGCTATCCTCCAGTACGCTTCCTCCTCAACATTTTAGTGATGTGCTGCTTGAAGTTTCTCCGCCTGCCCCTGAAACGTAGTGGTTAACAATGCGCGCGGGACATTCATCCACAAGCATGCAGGCAAAATTGCTCTCCCTGGTTCAGAACCTTCGACGATGCAGACCATTGTAAATAGCCTTAATGATTTTGCTGCACGGTTAAGAAATACGATTCACACCTGGAATGTGTAAAGCGCTTCTACAGCACTGGTTGAGATCACACCCAAACCTCATGCTTGCAGGCAAGACAACCGACGGAGTAAATATATGTTTACCTTGACATTTGTATAAGTTCCAGTGGACCTAACCGGTTGAAGATGAAATTACTTATGTGTCGAGGAAACCAGGGCAGCGTTTTCTAACCTCCGATACCTGTGATGCTGATGTGACATGAGTCTGTATGTCAACGGCAGAGTTAAGACTATTGCTTCTTGATCAGATGGCTGTTGATCTGTTCGCCGAGCTTGGAAATTGGCTTGCAAACGTTTCGTCACCATACGAGGAGACATCATCAGTGCGCAGTTTGGTGGGTACTTATTCCTTGCCTGTGTGTGTTTATATAGCAGTCAAAGGCTAGCTGTTATCTTCTGACGTGATTGGCTACCTGAAGTGTAACAGTTGGCTCACTCGTTGCAGTTGGCTCCTTTTGATGATCACAAATGTATCGTACACGTAACGGATCCATGTTTTGGGATTTATATCGGGCAACACAATTTGTTCCAACTTTTGCATTGTGACTTTTGCAATGAATCCTGAAATTGGCGATCCAATTGGTGCATCTCGTAGTTGTTTATAATATTCTCCGTTGAACACGAAATGTGTGATCAGGCATAGGTCGAGTAATCTGCAGAGGTCTTCTTCCTCCAGTGATCCAGTTGGCGTGCCGTTGTTGTCCAATAATTCGGCCACAGTTGGCTTAGCCGAATCCAGGTCCACAGACGTGAATAGTGAGCTCACATCAAATGAGACCATTATTTCGTCCTGATCGATGCTTACGTGTTTTAGTTTCTCCAAAATTGTCCCAATTTGTTGATTGAGTGTTGAGACCCACTGATGAGATGCTTAAATCTTTTCCATAGTTCTTTCAAAAGATTGTAGGTCGCTAATCCAGGAAGTGATACAATTGGCCGGAGAGGTATTGATACTTTGTGTACCTTCGGGAGTCCGTAGAAGCGAGGAGTGGCCGAATCACGAGCCGAAACACTTCCGTACACCAAGAACACCGCTGAAATGACGGCAAGGCTCCTATGACAGCACAATACAATGGTCGCCTACAAGCCTGCGAATACTCTGCGGAGGACACTATCAAGACCAAAGGGCAAATTAGATCCAGTGGCGAAGAACAATGTCATATACAGGATCCAATGCAAGGACTGCGACAAACGGTACGTAGGACAAACAGGAAGGAAGCTTTCCACCAGAATACATAAACACAAACTCGCGACTAAAAGGCACGATCAATTCTCCCTCAACTCCGCACACAAAGACCAAGAAGGACACGAGTTCGACTGGAACGGCGTTCGCATACTGGCTCAAGCAAGAACAAAACGAGAACGCGAATTTATGGAGGCGTGGTACTCCACCGAAGAAGCCATCAACAAACACATCGAAATTGATCCCATTTACCAGCCACTAAGAACGAGAGAACGCCAGAACCACAGCACTTAGAGCTGCAAAAGCGACCATAAGAGGAAATCATACAAAAATCAGGTTAGCGTCCTTCAAACGGACAAATCAATTGGATTGGAGGAGGCGCCCAATCAAAGCACCAAACCAACCGGCGGACGCAGGGACACCAACCGCCACGGTGGAGGAAATCGGGCGGTACAAGCAACCAATCAAACTCGATAACGGCAGACCACAACGCAATGCGAATCAAGNCAAGCTGCTAAAATAAGAAGCCGTTGGGATAACCAATCAACACAAAGGAACAGAGACCACAACGCATCAAGATTCACTAGACTCGTTACACTTCAGGTAGCCAATCACGTCAGAAGATAACAGCTAGCCTTTGACTGCTATATAAACACACACAGGCAAGGAATAAGTACCCACCAAACTGCGCACTGATGATGTCTCCTCGTATGGTGACGAAACGTTTGCAAGCCAATTTCCAAGCTCGGCGAACAGATCAACAGCTATCTGATCAACAACCAATAAACTCACCTGAGCTACCAATATTTCACCACATCACCAAGAGTTAAGACTGTGGCATTTTAATCCACACTGTTTTGTGGATCAGAAACATGGCCTCTACACGCAAAGAGCGAAGGAAAGCTTTCGCTGTTTAACCAATGGTGTCTTCGAAGCACTGAATGTGTTTGATTAGAACGTCGGACTACTAATGCTAAGGTATTTCGGGTGGTTTTAACAAAAAATCACTTTCTCAAAATAGATGAGTTTCATAGTTTACGACGGTTAGGACATATACTTCGTATGCAAGAAGACCGTCTACCTGACATAGCACTTTTCTTCCATCCCTGCGCCGAGTAGAAACGACCGAATGATGGACAGTGCATGGCCTGGAAACGAAGTATGAAAACACCAACCAACCAACCCAGCGGGACTGACAACAGCCGCTCTCCTGGATGCGGACCACATAACCCAATGGTTGACGACACTGGCAGAAATGGCTGTCTCGCAGTCAGTGGTGCTTGTGCATCAAAGCTATTGCCTTCAATGTGTAGCTGCATAGTCCTCAAACTAACCGAACATGGCAATCCCCCTATGTTTGAATGTATCCCCAATGTCTTCCGATTTTCCGGTGATTAAAAAGTACTCGTGCCAGATGGCTGAAAAGCTGATATACTGAAAGGAAATTATGGTTCTATGGTTCACATCGATCTGTCTTATTAAGTCAACAAGTTGAAGTGTCAGGCAGACGACAGCACAAAATGTGCAACCAGACACGGTGATATAACCTGTCAAGGGGAACTGATCATGTCAACAATCGGTTGCATTGGAATTTCTGCTGTTGAGCAAGTAAAAATAAGTCGATCTCTACGTTCCTTCAAGCACATGGTCAGTTCAATTTCATCCTTTTGGTTTGGTCTTAAGGAATAATATCTCATAAAATCCTGCCTTCTTATCATAGTGGCTCAGTTGGTCTTGATGCGTAATCCCTCTTATAACCACAATATCTTCACAGGTGTCTGGTTTGGTAATGACTAGGTCCAGGTTGCTCTTTAGTTCTTTCGGTGAATCAGAATGCTTACGGGCGTTTGGTTCTTCGTAGTCTATTTAACACTCTCCATGCTGGTGATATGAGCGATGTGGCTTTCAAAAGTCCGAAGCAGTTGTTGGGCTTTAGGAATAAGCACCGCCGTTTTTCTAGCTCCATTGTCCCATCGTGTTTTTATAAATTTTTGACCACCTGTTTGCACAGCATACACATGCTGAAAACGCTTGGCTCATTTTTAAGAAAAGGACTCTGTTCGGAAAGAGAAGAGAGAAGAAAGAGATCTTCTTTAAGAATACCGTGTGTTGCACCTTCTAAGCAGCGCCATCTTCGAAGCGGCCCTCTGATGCAACAGTAGTCCTACGGGGAGATCTCCAAGCCTGGGTTCCCCATCCCTCAACAAATCACATCCATGCGAAAGATTCGGAATGTGTGCATATGGCCACATTTTCTTTGGTCAACTAATAAGTGTCCATCAGTTTAGGGTAGACATATTTGCAATCCCTGACAAACTAAACCGACAGTCGTGTCATTTGTGACAAACATAATAATGTGACAGTAGGAGAAGGACGACAGATCCGACCACTGACTTCTTTGAATGTCGGCTCAATGTAAACTTCTTTGACACAAACTGGATGCAGCAAAGCGATCGACGGTGAGCACCTCCGTAGAATAACACTGGGGCACTCACTTACCTCAAGACACTCGTATAGGTAAAAACATCCTGGTGGAAACGCTCTGCCTGAACAGATTGTATTTGCTCATACAAATACTCCGCACACAACTGCCCACTAGCAGCTAATCGGATCGAGGGTCTTGAAGCGCAATTATCTGCATAGGGAAGACCTGTGGTAAGATATCCATATCAATCCATCCGTTACCCGAAAAACCGACACACTTAGAAAGTCAAGTTAGTTGGTTTCCTCTGAACCTATTGTGAAGCGAGTGCAGACCATTCGGGTGTGGGTGCTGGGAATCACTGAACTTCTAAATGCGTCGTCTGCATATCGACTGTCGAAGTGCAATTTTTCAATGTCGTTTATCCTCAAGAGATGACGTTGAAATATCACATATCAGCGGAAATGGGGTTTAATAGACTGCTTCAAACTTCACCATCTATCCGTTAATGAAAATGTCTATCAAGTACAAATTGTAAATCTTTCGTACACACTACCAAGGGATTCTGTAACTTTGCTAGGAGTGGACATAAAATGCGCATGTATTATTGTCACTTCAGTGGCTTCTTTGAGTGGAACAGATGTGAAAAAGATTGCACACCAGAAGCGTCTAGGTGAGTATCAGAGGTTCCATTATCCTCAATTTTTTCGACAGTTTCGGAACCACCTTTCAAGCTGAAATTTGATCAACACTATTCAGTAAGCTCCATAACATTCACCAACCGCTCAGCCATTTCGCTTGAAGGTGTGCTTGTCATCAGAGGAACCGGTCTGAAGTGAATTCTCGCCTCGTGCAAATTAGGCGGGCCACACAAACGTGCCCATCTTGTGCTTCCGGGTGTGAGACTACGAAATGTTTCAAAAACTGTTTTTAGCCAGTAATTGTTTCATTATATTCCGTGCGCGCCCCCCTAATCGGTCAAGTTGTTTTTCTTGATCGAATCAGCAGAAAATCACTTCCGTCATCCAAAACTGTATTAATTTTGCTATAACCATTCTTGTCAAACAGAATGGTACCATGCTGTTTGTCTGCACAAGAACTGTTAATGTCCACATTGGATCGTAATTGATGCAATCTCCTTAAGTGGTCAGGCTATACAGAGTCTTCGCTGATAATCCATGAAGTAATGTAGTGCCGAGCAGCTCAAACTTCAACCAACAGTAAGCATCGATAAACTAGGGAGACCCGTCTTTCATCTGGCTTATGAGTGCTCGCACTGATTCAACCCCAAAAACATCCTCTGTTACTTGGGAAACCTGAAAATTGCCGCATATGGGGTGCAACTTCTGCTGAGTACCAGAGCAGAAAGAATGAAAAACGTTGGGAGCGGTGACTTTAATGAGACTTACCGCTTCTGACTGTCATTCATTGCAAATCGGTAAGATAGGTTGAGGATGTAGTATGCCGTGATGTAGATCAGTAAGTCTATCCAGACAAGTTTGTATAGACTGCCTTTCCATCTGAAAATGAGAAAATTGGGTTGATAAGATGAAGACACAAACAGTAAACAAACGTTTGACAATCTACGTGTACTTAATTTGGCTAATACTACATTTTTCGATTTGAACGCTTATCAGTTTCTCTCCATCGTCCTGACAACCACGGTCCGTTCAAAACATCAAGTTTTCTCAAGCACTCATTTAGCTGTCACTCTTATCTTCACCTGCTTATTAATGTACTGTGCTGGGAGGACCACGCAGCACACACAGGTCTCCATAAGTCATCCAAGTTGGTAACCTTAGGCAACCATTTTTTCTCAGCAATCAGCCCCACACCTATTCATAAATGGGAGAAGCTTTAAATCTGAGGGACATCCCTGGAATATATGCCATCAAGGAATGCCAAGAAATACGCACTATGCGATTATACTTGTTAAATGAAACAAACAAATACGCAACGTGCGGTTACACTTTGTAAATGAAACAAACATGTCAGCTGAGTGACCTTTGAATTGCCCTTCATTAATCACGATACTTTTTGTTGTTGGAATTTCGATGGTTTTCGTGCAATTGGTACGATTCAACAACATGGTCAGCAGCCGGGCAACATGGAATTAGCTAGAAGTGCTGCATGCAATGGCTGTACTTTAGGCGTTTAATGGTTTCCAGTCCGGACTACTACCACGTCATTCACAGGTCATTCAAGTACATCTAAATTCTCATTACTTTGGAAAGTTTCAAATACTGACAGTCTAAATGTAGATTTAATAGTAAGCATGAAAATAAAGCGAACCAACATCTCTGTTAAGAATAGGCAAACAATGTAGTAGTACTAAAAACATGTTTCTTTTGTTTGTGTTATCCGAGCACATTAGACTTTTCTATGATTGACTGGCGTTGACTTTTTGAAACACTATAACGGTGGCATTCAACCAATCGGTAAGTTTCCACAACACGAAACATCTTAAACTCGGTTTTTGTATTGCGTTGTCTTCACGATGTCAAGTCATTAGTTACCACGCCATCTGGAATAGACGCTAGCGTCTGGGGGGTACTCTATTTTAAAATGTCCTGACCAATTTCGTTTTTAGGCTACCTACCTGATCGTCCGTGCAAGTCTTGTTCAGAGCACAAATCACCCGAATTCTATGTCCGTCGCATATACTGACGTTCCTGCATCATTTTCGCCAATACAGTAATACCCTGACGACTGATTACCCAGAAGAAATTTGACTTAACCAAACAGCACGTGCCCGAAACATGTTTTATAGTGAATGATGTAGTAGTTCTTCTTGCTGATCTAAAATCCACTGTAAAGCAGGTTTCGCTACCAACGGGGCACTGGTGCTATGGCTACCTACATACGTACAGTTCCAAGCCCACGAGCCCCTGTATTACGTATGCTTTCCCGTTTACAGCCTGTTGATGTTCCCAGTAGTGTCCACATTGTAGTTCATGCAGTCTTCAAGGGGGGACCAACGTCATTATTTCATTATGTACTACGTACGAACCAATCAGTTCTAGGTCTGCTTATCTATGAGCTTTGATCATATTTTTTCGCACCCTTTTTTCTTAAAACGTATTTTTTTATTTTAAAAGGTTGATTGTCCAATTGTCTAAGTCTCGTTACGTTCTTCCTTGGCTGGAATTTGATGACACTAACTACTTGCCTTCCAATATATCAAACGCAAACTCCCTGTCTGAAAATCCGTCGATATTAACAGCCTCAAGTCCAACCGAACAGCTACTGACCGTGATCACAGAGTAGCCTGCTTCCGTCAGACCCTTAATTAATCTTTTTGTTGGTACTCATTCTTTTTGGTTTTCGGCAGACTGCCATTTTTTACGTGTAACTGCGCTAGTATCGTAAGCTGTTGCTGAAGGTTAAATCTTTGCCCGTTTTAAACTGGGTCAATAATAATTATCTCGATGACAGACTAGAAGACCAACTAATAAAATGTATTGATGCTTGTGGTTCTTCAGTGACGTTAGTTCTGTAACCGAGGGACTTGGAACGATAGCTGGCATAGGATCTAGGTGGTGTAAGTACTTTGTGGGTGTCGCCTTATTTTCTCACCGCTTAACCTGTTGAAAGATTTGGTTGTGCTTGTTTGCTGTGTCGAAGGATGAAGTTTTGTCGCATTCACTGAATGGCAAAGTTCAGTAGTGTCATCAAATTGTGAGGGGTCATCTTAGAACGCAAAACGATTTCTGTCCGTCTAAATCCTCCACAATAAGCAAGGATCTGGAGGGTACTGCTTGCCGGAGTGGGCTACCATATATAATCTACTAATTGTTGAATTAATGGTGGTTACTCTCTTCCCAGGGTGTGTCCCCTCTCTCTAATCAAATCATTAAAATCATAGCTACAAAACAATCATTATGCTAAATGTATAATCATTGTGATCATAGTGTTCAAATTTGGAGGGTTCGGATTTCGGGTACTCAATAAACTAAAAGAAGCACTGCAAGCTTAAGTTTGACGCAACCGCTTACTGCAAAAACAAATCCCTACATCTTATTTACGCAGACGACTACTCAAACTATTATTTGTCAGTATCTGCTCCGTTTGCTAATTTAGCACTGGACTGCAATAAGGTTAACGGCTTTTATGATTCAGCATTACCAAATTTTGCAAAAAGATACACTACAATTGATAAAGTCACCTGAAAAACCAAACACACACACCGTCTCTCAGTTTGTCATGCACGTGCTGTATCCCATTATCTAAATAAAATTCAATATCACTCCAGCGTATGTAAACCAAACTCGTTCAGCCACGTGATATTACTCAGGTGATTACAGTTTCAGCTTTGGGTTTCTACATCCAGTCTACAGCGATTTAGGAGCCAGCAAATAATGTGTCAAGCAATGTGTGAGTACATTTGGCTTAAGTACCAGTTACATCCAAGGCACAAACGGTCTTTACATTTTTGCATACAAGCTAAGACAGGCCTAAACACACACAACTGATCCTACGCGATCCGCAGTCTACACTCCTACATCTGCGTGGTGTGTTTTTAGCAATGCCGTGCAACCACTATTCAATAAGGAAAAAATCAATGAACACTCGCCTTTAACAAATGCAGACACAGAGAGAAACAGGACCAATCTTACTGAATTTGAGGTCGTTTTCAAACACCTCTAGAAAACACTGCTTTTTCACCTTGGGGCCCATCAAATAACGCATTAACTGCCACCGATTTGCATGTCAGAGTTACCACAATTAAAAATGCCATAGCAAGATCAAAGCTAACTACACCAATATGTCAATTTCAACAGTAGCATTGCTAAACAGAAGATCCCACATACTTCTTTGACTCAATGGACCCCAGAAAACTTCTGTCATACTGGAACCGGACGAAAATAAGACTTGTAGAAGTAACTAGGTTAATTCGAGCTTCTGGCTCACATTCATCCACTATGTGTACGAAGCGAAACAGCGGCTACAGTGTTCTCGATAACGCGACGAGAAAGCAAGTCAGACCACAGTTCAGCACATGCCTGTTCAAGTGGCACACCTGGACAAGTCTGCCCAAGCGACTTGCGAGTGATTGGGGAATGCGACTAACTTAAGTGTGTGTGACACGTCCAGGCGAAATGTGAGGATAACAGAGAGTGAGAACAATCGATCAATGAGTGTCCAGAAAATAGAAAACAACCGAGCGATTAGCAAAATTCTAGTGTTCTTGTGGATTCTATTCCTTCAAAATGGATTTTGGGGATCAGTATCCTTAACTGGACAGTCAACATAATGCAAAAAATGTTTTGATTACACAAGGGCAGATCCTTCAAATTTGATTCATGCACTTAATGTAAGAACTATTGGTAGCCTGATTTGATACCATTTCTTAGGGGAAACTACTGATAAGGCTGGCGAAAACTCTCCGACATCTTACGACCGAGTTCGCCCTTTTTCCAGCTCATCAGGTGGGCGCATTATCTGGAATATCTTGTCAGGTGAAAGATAAGATGGCTTTTATGAACACAGTCAGTTGTAGTATACCATAAACGAAAGATTCACCTGGGTTTCACTTGAGCCTCCTTTATGACTGGATTTATGTCCTTTGCTTTTGTAGAAATACTGTGGATATCTACTGATACTACTTGGGAAACTCAGGAGTAGATGAGCGATCCTTACAAACCATGATGAAATTCCTCACAGTCTCTTAGGTTTCAGCCATAACATGGAGGTCGGCGGGGAGCATTCCAACAAAAAACAACTAGTCTCCGTATTGCTCGAAATCGTATTATGAGTCGGGAGGTGAAACTGTGATAATTTGTGATAAAAGTGAAAACGCAGTGAAGTTTCTTCTTTAGCTGATCAGCTTGTCCGTTTTTACGGATGCAACTATGCTGCCTTCCTCCCAGGAAGGAAAAGATATAAAAAATCGGATGTAAAATACGAACATTGGGATCACTAACAGATGAACCTCACAGCCAGTGAATTGTTCAGTTCGGCCGTAATAATTTTATAATCCAAGAATTTGGTAATGCTCATAAGGTACCTGACGTAAGACTTACCCTCTGATTATCAGAAGGTATGTCTTAATCCAATCCTTCTCGGACCAAGCCCGCCCCTTGCAGTTAAGGGACTCGAACTAATAAATTATTGGCTCCGGAAGAATTTCCCCAAAAAACCCCAACAATCGCTGTCTTATGGGTAGTATTTCTTGGTGGGAAGCTACGGCAAGGGTTTCCAGAAAACCCATACCTTATTCCACTGCCTCATGGGTCAGATTTTTGAGTCAGAGGTCCACGATGTGGTACCTCAACCAAATCCTGTTCTTCGACCTGGGCAACCGAAAAGTATCAGTCGCTCATACAGGTCTTCTTTCACTGACTCTTCTTGATAAATCTCGTGCCCAAGTCTTGCTGACTCATTTAGATCTCACCCACTTGACCGTCCATATACAGGCTTTTGCCCAGTAAAATAAATATAAATAAACCAGTAGTAATTTCCAGGGACATGTTTCACAATCCTGCTTTATTGTCCGAACTCTTTGTTAAATTTTGCGACAGGTAGCTTTCATTCAGACCTTGTACTCCTTGTTTATCGATACACGTTTTACTTCAGAAAAGAGTATACAATCCCCGCTTCCATCATATATCTCAAACCGCCCGTGACAAACCCAGATGTCCCCTAACTTACTCTTCGGGGTTCTGGTAATCCCACTGCAGTGACTCGTCGTGTCAGTGGTGCTTAGCTCTAGTGAATGCTCAGATTGGTCGATTGAGTCTTCTGAAGAGCTTCAATGCAAGATTGTCACTCACACAACTAGACTTCGATCACCGCACTGTTTAGGCACGCTCACTTATTCACGTTTTCACCACGAGACGTAATTCGGCACAGCCAATCGGTTCTTCACATGTGAAGTGTCAAAGTAACTCAATAATATAGGGTTGATTAGGCTGAGGATCTTCCAGAACTGGAAGGGTACAGCTTTTTATTAGTGATTTTGTTGAATATTGGCAAGGTTGAACACGTCTGCCCAAGGTCGCTCAACCAATCCAATAATTACTGGATTTCATCACCGTCAGCACCGTCAGTGCAGAAAAATCATAACAGCAACAGGCGACCATGACGCCAAGTTTAGATTCATAAAACGCCTGAGGATTGTCGGAAAGCACTGGCGGATCGCTACAGCATTAAAAATGGAGAATAATTTTGCGACAGGAATAAATCGCACTCTGTTCTAACCGGTCAGAACAATTGGTTGAAGCAGGGTATGTGAGCAAAACTATCTCCAAAAAGGACGGAAATTTCACTCAACCAACAGAAGTCTTGAACGACGAGATGAACATTTTGAGGAATGGTTCAGCTTGGCCCCCCAACTCACATTCTGGGAGGAATAGTTGAACCCAAGTGGGAATTCGATAGCAGTCTGCTATTGATGACAGGGGCCCAGCGTGCAGTCTTACTGCTTCGAAGCGGCAAAGTGCCTGCATTAGACGGTCCGCACCATGCATTTTAAAAAATTAACGACCCTGCTCCAAAATATCCACACAACATAAAAGGAGACAGGGACCTCGTTCAGAAAGCAGCTGCAGCAGTCTAGGGATCATAGTTTCCAAGGCATTCTCTGGCACTATCGTACGCGGGTTGATCCATCAGTGGTAGAGTTTGATTTCCGAGTATCAAGATGGATTTTGCTCTAGCCAAAGTCTCATCAATCACTTCTTCACTTTGCAACAAGTGCTGGAACTGTAACCCCTTCCGACAACAAGCAATGATCGTATTTCTTTACCGCAAATCTGCTTTTACTCTGATTGTCAGAAACGATGTCAAACGATGATGGATGTCCTTACTAAATTATCGACTTTTGTAAAGACCAATTTCCCACTCCTATGGAGGAATGTTTCTAGTGCAAATCCTCCGTTGCTTTTACCGCATCCAGTTGAGTCCGGCTGGCAATGCCTCTGCTCCCCTTCCCTTTCAAAGTCGTAGTCGATATTTTGCTTCTATCCTCTTTATACGTCCTCCCCAAGACATTGAGGAACCAAATGCTACCCGGGCGTTCGCTCAAGAACATTGAGTACGCGAAAGATATTGCTCTACTTGGATCGGACTCTTTAGGAATACAAATTATTGCTAATAAGATAAATAATTCTGCCGTACAGTTCTGTGTGACTTCACACCTGTAAAGTGTAAAGTCCTGTTGTAAAAATGAGTAAGATCAAAACCAAACCTCATGCCCGCAGTTAAACCGATCGACGTGGTAGAAAATTTCTTTAACCCCATCAAAAGACCCGAGACAGGCAAAAGACTAAATGACTTCCTCACATTTGACATCCAGTACAGAGTTTGCTAAACTCTAAAATTTGTGGCGCCTGTATGACATCAGCTTAACTGCCAAGTATTTAGTAGAAAATGCTGCGACTCGCTCCGTCCTACATCACGCATCCGAGACGTACCCCCTACCGAGGAAGACTTTTGAAGTATAATTGTATTTGGTCATAATTGCCTCAAAAGCAATGCGTGGGTTTGGTGGGAATATCCAATCGGTAATTCTGAGGTAAGTCAGATGGATTTTGAGAAAGTTCATTCGCATTTTCGCCGGTTGAGCCATGTATGTTTATGCCTGATAGTTGCTGACATTGAAGAGCTTTCTTTATCTGGCCCTTGTGTTGGAAGAGACTCAGGGATTAAGTCTGTCGCTTCGGTAACTACTGTTTCTTCGGATGGCGGCCGCGGAACGAGGCGAGCGAATGGTTAGTGACCCTAACAGATATGATAATTTCACGTAGCCAGTGGTGCTCTTGTATCAAATGTATAGTCTTTACCGCATACGTCTCAATCCCCAATATAACAAACAGAACCATTCGGTGTCAATGTACTTGGTTGGCCATCGCTCCCAACGTGTGTATCTTTCCCTTCTTCCGCCTATCCCTTCCTGTAGCAGCCAAAACTATTGAAACTGGTTGCACAATTTGTGAGCTAAAAATCAAGTCACTGGCCAACTAACTGAGCAAAATTTCTCACGCATATCAAGAGACAAAGATGCTCAGCCATTCATACAGATTCCGGACAAGGATAAATCCGAACCGATGGAAGAGAAACGAAGATTCAAAAATTACTCCACTGAACCATAGATGTACGTAAGGTAAACCGAGTCACAGATGCGATCGCATGGCTTCTGTCCTGTCGGATGGTTGGTGTGCTAGGATGGCATAGAAAACTATGGGTTAGTTTGTACCTACGTAATTGAACCAAATGTTACCACAGCAAATCAGTGTTACCAAAAGTAGATAAGTTTCACTTGTAACCGTAGCTCACTTCCATGCGTTTCATCCAGAAGTCAAGATATGTTGGTCTGACTCAATATGAAATAAACGCGAATTTAAGACTTGTCTGTAATATACCTACGAAAAAAGGAGAACAATAGCGTTTGAGTGAACATCTTGCTTTCGATATCTGTCCTTCTGGCTTAGAGATATTAATTGAAGAGTCCTTCAGAAGTATGTGTAAAGGTCAATCTGGTTAAAATCTGCTGATAAGTGACTGTCTGGCCACGTGACACTCAATGACTGTACAAATTGTTTCCCTACTCAAAGTATGGGTTGAGATCGAAGGTCACATGTTTCTGTATAAAGACAAGCTCTTTGTCTCTCTTGTACTTCATACACGGGTCTAAAAGCGGCAAAAAGTCAACCCTGTACCAGTATCAAGAAGATTGGATAAAAACCGAACGGTTTGAGCAGACAATATGTGCTAAAGCATTTGGTTTGACGTTTGTCTCGTCGTTTTAACAATATAGCCATCTTCGCAGAAGTAGACAAATTCGCACGCACACTAAATTGGTCTGATAAGGACGTATCCTTATGCTCTCATTCGATGAAGAGATGACTGGTAAAACTGCACTTAGAGGTGCAGCATGAGATATCTTTACAGATGTCATGTTCTCGTGAGCACTCCACTAGCCGCATCGCCTTTGACTAGAGGTGTTTAGAGGTGTTTTCCCAGAAACCATCCTGGGTGTTTATCTTGGAAGGTCCAGTTCCTCAGTTAAAGTGTCCACTGAATAGCCAATTCACAGTTCTATTATACTAGCTATGGAACAGATTTCATTTGACTGTTAAATTGTGTGTGGTTAAATTGTGTGTGAGTTTGCGACACTGACGACCTTGCTTCCACGTCAGTAAAATATCAAGGAGTGGTAGTTGATCTTCCTGTCGTAATTCATATGTACAAGATATATCTGGATGTGCCGCATTGCAAACCACCAGAATATATGAAGAATCAGCGGAAGACACTGCATAACATAAAAGTGTCCTCGATGTATCCTATATTTTGTCCAAATTCTGCAGCAGCTCTGAAGTAAGAGAACTTGAAGCACTGTGTTGAGGTAGAATAATTTTATGTTCAAACTCGCATATCGCGAACAGAGCTCATTCTATGTGAAGTGCGCAACGCAACTACATCGTAGCCAATAGTTAAATAGAAGACTTTTTGATATAACAGGCTTACTGAACCACACTAGTTACCCCCAGTATGTATCAGAAGTCAACCCCGGTAGAATGCTGCCTAGTAATATTTAACGGTGGAGTGTGAAAAATTGATTCCGTAATAGGTGTCTATGATCCGGATGCATAAGCTTGGATAATGGAGAACTTGCTGTGGAAGCTTATCAGCACTATCGTGTAAAAGCTTGAGACATGCAAACTGGAAGAAGCAACGAAACACTTCTCATGTGGCTGCTGCCCTAGAAAGAAAGGCTGCTGGATTATCTTTTTCTTCTGCCAACATGCCTTACAACCCTACATTTTCCAAACAATATTTCAACTTCTAATTTCTTCCATTTGTGTTATGCATGTGTGTGTGCAACCGCTCACGCCCGCAATAACTAAACTGAAGGCTGAAATTGCAATAAATTTCAAACTCATCTCACCCTATTCAACCGTAGATTACGCATGAATTGGAAACGCCCGTTTTAGCACGCGGCAACACTCCCATCGAAAATCAGTCGAATGGATTCGGAGTATTTTAAAATCTATACAATCTATCTACAAGAAACCTATACAAGAAATGCTAGGGCGTGAGTCAGAGGATTCGGTTAACGAACATGAGATTCTGTCACAATCTCTGGAAGACTCCATAATATTTTCAAGAAGTCCATGTTTCTACCACATGAAATAATGTTCAAAAATACAGAGATTAAGTAACCTATTTTCAGTGGCACATATTTCACTAGTAGATTATGTATATACATAACACGAGAAACGCACCATAGATACCAACAGGAGGATCCAGTTTATCTTAAAACGAGTGGATTGTGTGCGAACAATGTGGGTTCTTAATTCCATAGGTAGAGTCCAGTCGAATTTCGTTTTTATCACATGCACATGTGTGACACAATAGAGCATCGGTAGGGATTTACAAGAGTTTGATAATTAAACTATTAAGAGCATGTGGATATGCATGTGCATAATAAGATGAGTTGTGAGGGTTCATATAATCCTCCAGAGAAAAGTCTCTTATTACAACAGATCCTAATGGTTATCTGATTCGTACCCAATGAAACATACCCACGCTCTGTCGACAAAAGTGCTAGACAGTTGGGCTTAATGGCACTGACAATGGGTAAGCAGTTCTGGTGTCATAATGGTAAAACATAACGTCCAAGCTGGACGAGTGATAAGCCGGTGAGAACTTCATTCGCCATGCTTATTCTTAAAGAACGGATCACTGTGGGGAAACCAACAAACACCACCAGCACGCAGGTCAGCGAAACACGTCAGTTGATAGGAAACCGACGGTTACAGTTATAAAATTATGGTTTCTCTACCCCAATCACTGCCAGACATCTTGCAACAAAACCAGTGCAACACCACATACGTCCATGAAAATTTTAATAGATGCAGTGCAAAACCGTTTGGTCCTAGTGACTTCACAAACGGCAGGCAGGTCTGCAACATCAGAAATGTTCGCACCACAGCCTTAGCGAAGCCTTCTTCAGAAATGCGTGATTTTCTTTTCAAGTTTCTTTTGAGCCAATCACAAGTATAACAGAAAAAGTTCGCTTGTTTGCTGAGGTTAAGGAATGGCACTTACTAGCCCACCAGCGGGTGGCGTGGTTATCGCCAGTTCTCTTTCTCATCAGTTGCACACACTAATGTCACGGTATAACCAACCTAGTTGTCTTTCAAACAAACATGATTCATTGATCTGTCTTTTAGAGTTGTGTGAACATGCTTTCGGCGCGCTTAGTTTACTAGTGACATGACAGTAAAAATAGATGACGGCAGTGAGTTCAGCGATTCATATCGTCAGGATACCGGCAGATGTGGAGCAGAAGCTATGAATTTTTGGTCGAAGTTGCAAACCTACGAGATGAATAATTCATTGCCAAAACTACGGTGCAAACTGGACCGAATTCACATGTTTATAATTCATAACACGTTCCTCAAACAGCAATTATAAATTATTCGACTTATTAACAACATACACACAGCAGTTGTCTCTATTTTTGTTCAAACGAGACCAGTGCTAACAATGTTAGGGATTATAAGAACGGTGGAAGAAAAACACCACCAACAGAGATATGCCTTTTATGGTTTTATATACCACGTTTGGAAGCCTAACACATTATTTTTGGTTTTTCGTCTTTCATCATCTTTGACGAAATATTTTTGATTAGCTAGAGCAGAACGCACTAGTTTGCAGGTGAAATCTAGAACTCAAGGTGCAGCGGAGACTAACTGTCGTGCAGATGCAAGACCATCGGTCGATGAGAAACTCAGTTTTTGAAAAGGTTCCACAGTCGTGTTTCCAACACAGCTTCATGTGAACATGTTCCGGTATTAAACCCAGGAATTCTCGATATTTTCTGGGAAGATACAGTAAGAAGCTTAGGCTGCCTTCCATAAAAATGGATAAATGGTTCGATGGGTGTTCTGAGGAATGTCTAAGTTGACTTGTAAACCGAAAAGCTGCACATCACCCAGGGTTTCTCAACTTCAAAATCCATTACATTAGGACCTCCAGTAAGATAGTTCAATATAGCTTCCACTGATACTTTTCAGGAAATGACTGAACCAACCACTGCAAGATTACACACTTCCCCAGAAGGCACATTCCATCTTCCCGACAACCCTTTCGTAACTGCACGATTTCTAGTCCTTTCCAATTCACTGAATTCCAAATGGCAGCGCAAATGAGTCTTCTGACACGTCATCACAAAGCTGTTTGCTTAGGGTAGTGATGTTTTTAGTGAATCACAAGTTGGTTTGCAGCACCTAACTGCTTAGATTTTTTGCTCTCACCTAGCCTACTCCATCCAGTATTTGTCCTTAAATGACCCGTATTGCGTTCCGCTTAACACAGAATTATGTGAACTGTTAGTTGGTCTTCGTTTAGCAGGTCAAGCAACCTTTTCATGTTTAAGGAAAATGATTAAACTATACTTTGATACAAGTAAAACAGCTTATTTAATCTGCGGAAAGCTGATTACTTTCATCACACAAACATGGACTAGACATGAGCAAAGCTGAGAAACCAGTTGCGTAGCAACAGATATAGAAAGAATGTGACTAGGGCGAGGATTCAGAGGAGTTCGGGGCGCATCGAGCTGGGCATGAGATGTGAGCATAAGAGATAAACAGAAATAAGATGAAAGGCAAGGAAAAATGGAGGAAGCAGAATTCTAGGGCGGAAGTGATCTGGAACTTAGAAACCCTATTCTTGTGGAAGATGCTCAGTTTGAAGATCCCTATGATCTGCCCAACCCACGAGATTTATGTACACGACTGCAAAAGTAACTGAAATCTGGATTATGCACAATGATGGATGCGGTTGATGTTTAGAGGGTTATTTTGCATTTTTCACATATTAAAACGCCGTTTGAGTTCAGCGCTGCCGAGGCCTCGGAAATCGGTCAGGAAAAGCTTTGTTCTACTCCAAGCAAAATCCTCGCGTTTTTCTTAGTGTACAAACAAGCTCCATGATTGCTGTTCGGCATCCTGCATTGGCAGCCTGAATTCGTCCTATTATAACCTTTTCGGTTCTGAGTGGTTCGTGAGTAGCTTGCCTTAGACAGCCGTTTTTTAGGCACCTCAACTGTTTATCTAGACTGATGACTAAAACTAATGAAGCTTGCTAACTGACTGGCCGCAGCTTGCGTTGACTTTTAACTGCACATTGCGAGACATAAAGATGACTGGTTTCCAACACTTGACGACTGATCTTGTTGCCTGCAGTATTGTGCGACTGATGTGATAAGGTTCAAACTCGATGCACTTTAGAGCCTAACGCATAAAGAGACCAGACAGTATCAACACATTTTCCAGGGTATTCGGTAATGAGAACCGGATTGCTCCATGAAAAAGTGTCATCCGAGTTCATTCTACCTGGTTTGTTAGCCTCACAAAGAGTGGAGTGGAGAGTATGGTTAATAGAATATACTCTTTTTGTAACTGTGGATTTGGGGTAACGAGCAAGAAAGTGTTCCAAAGCGGTGGGCTTTTGAAATAAAATATTCCACTA
The DNA here is from genome assembly GCF_000715545.1 of Opisthorchis viverrini. Taxonomy (NCBI): domain Eukaryota; kingdom Metazoa; phylum Platyhelminthes; class Trematoda; order Opisthorchiida; family Opisthorchiidae; genus Opisthorchis; species Opisthorchis viverrini. The sequence goes on from NW_008751809.1 coordinate 1,097,725, forward strand.
AACTACACTCCGCGTGACGAAATCTAGGATCTGCGGTATTTCATAGCCGCAAACGAGTGATTATAAGCAAGCAAGAACACCTGGTAAATCGAAATAAAAATGAACTATCGCTATGGGTTCAAGAACAGATGTCCGGTTTGCAAATATCTTCCTCGGACAAAAATGTCGTTGCTTGATGGGTTTCAGTCACTGCTAACATCCAGAGAACTTTCGATAGCTAAAATGCCACTCCACCGTCTGTCTAGCGACAAGGAACTAGCCACAATCGTCGATAAACACTTGGGCCAATGGTCTATTTTGTACTCAGTCTGTCAGGTTATGTTTAAGACGCAGAGTCCATGGTTATCAGACTCGATAGGCTTGTCTGTATTTACGTTTTCTTTGTTGCCTTTTTGGATAACCGCTATTTTTTTGCCCAGAAAAGTTTAAGTGACACCTTCTTGGTGACAGATATATTATATTGCGGAATCGATACGTTATCACAATATTGGCTGAGGTCCATGTGGAATATGATATGTTGAATGTATCCAGGAAAACCTTTGCTACTTTTCTAGTCAGTTCAGTTTAATGCAGATTTTATATAGCTACTTCACAGTATCTAAGGCGTAAGAAAACTTGCCCAAATTTCTAACTATTTAGCTGCAAAATTTTATCTCATAATTAAAGTCATTTATTTTACCTGTCTTCAGTAAAGTTATTGTATACCATCAGTAGAAGAATACTCACTGCATCCTTCCGCTGCCACCTTGCATTTCACATTTTGTCAGTAGTGCTCTTGGTAATTGGCCAGTTCAATAATAAAGGCGCCTTCAGAAGACCACTGTTCGAATAGCTATACCATTGAGACCCACATTTCAAATTACGATTGTCTAGTCCAATCATAAGAAAAAACAAAAAAACAGACCCACGATAATAATGAATAACTGTACAGTGACCTTCAGACAAATCGGCAGAAGGAAAGGGGCGATAATTGGAATGTTAAACAGATTTTCTCATAATCTAAGGAAGATCGATATGCTTTACCGGAAGTTAAGGTAGACGACTATACACCACATAAGGCTGCATAAACTAACTGCCATTTAAGGTTGATCTGCTAGAAGCCTCGTCAGGCACACCTTCAAACCACCTGTTTAGTACCAAAACCAATTCACATTGACATCTTCTCTGAATGCAGCCTCATCAAACGCCCCAGTGCTTACCTTTTCAGTAGACGAAGGAAAACCAGAATTCCTTGACCATTAGTTAAGTCGTCCACATAAAATGTTGTCATTGTTGGATGAGGCAATGAAAATAGTGGGCTCAAAAGTTTCCATCAAACGGCCTATGGGCGGCCCCACTGTCAGCCTATTTTAGTGTAGGGCTAAAATCTCTGTTTTCAATAAACATGCCTTGATATCATTGGTGGATTAGAGGCAAGAGCTGTGGTGATGATGGTGTTGGTGATAGTTGTGATGGTGGTGGTGGTGGTGACACACCGATAGCAGACAAAACATGAAGTCTGTGCATTCCTACCACAACACACTCACAAATGCATGCAGCGTAGCTGTCTCCCTTTTTAAGATTGAAAATGGAGCTTGGTAAGCCCTGTGATGCGTGTCTAGGCAACAGGTGTGCTGCAGTGTGATGCAAAGTCTGATGGACTCATGAAGATCGAAAATCCATTTTCTGTTTGTCCAGTTTAGATGATGGTGTGATAGTTGTGATGGTGGTGGTGGTGGTGACACACCGATAGCAGACAAAACATGAAGTCTGTGCATTCCTACCACAACACACTCACAAATGCATGCAGCGTAGCTGTCTCCCTTTTTAAGATTGAAAATGGAGCTTGGTAAGCCCTGTGATGCGTGTCTAGGCAACAGGTGTGCTGCAGTGTGATGCAAAGTCTGATGGACTCATGAAGATCGAAAATCCATTTTCTGTTTGTCCAGTTGATGGAGTCTCTCAAGCATTTCACAAGCTGAGTCAGCTTATTTGTTAGGAGTACTTATCTTTCTTGATCCTCTCTCTTGATCCTTGTGCGACTATGGTGGGTTAATGGCCAGGTTTTACTACTCCCTTTGCGATCAGAAATGAGATATCTGTTGTTAAAAAAACCGCATAACTTGATGAAAAATTATCGAAAAGTTTCCTAGTCAGTCGGTTTCATGATTGGTTACCGTCACACTATAGTTTACTGGAACACAGATTCTACATATTTTGCTGGGTATTATGGTTTATTCAACTATGACCTCACGGTTGCTCCGAGTGGTAGAACTACTTCGTCAGTCGTCTGGTTATACAAGGATATCTGGCAATGTCGTAAAACGAAATATGAAATTCTGGATGTCCATGCCAGTACAGAATGCCATCTTATAATAATCTGCTTCTCCTTATAAGTCCTTTTGCATTCAGAAAGTAACCCTATGCTAAATGCGCTGTCGTAATGAACACCATATGGCTGATAGTTGTATGTAAGAAGCATGGTGTCTTGCCTGAGTAACCACTCTGGGTCACTTATTAGATACAACAATATCACCTGAATCCAAGAAGTAATGTGCGACTTGCAAACAGAAATAAGACTTTTTATCGGCGAACGTTGGTAATTCCTTCAATCTAATAGATGCTCTGTAAAGAATATTGTGAATTTAACATAGCACATTTTACAAATCTGTGTTAAAAAACTTCCAGCAAAATCCAACTGTCGTGGCTGAAATTCACCCAGTTAGTCCGAAGGCAAAACTGACCATTACCCTGGCGCACATTTTTGGAGCTCAAGTAGTACACTTAGCCCATTAAATATCCGATCACTAACACCAGATTAGCTTGGGTTTCCGATTTCCAATAATGTCATCAGAATCTATTACTGTGAAATAATGAACTTCAAAATCGCTAACCGTTTTTCAACACTACTTTGATCGGCTAGGGAAGTAAAGAAATAACGGCCAAAATTCTTTCTGTTTGCTTGCAGTGTTTGGGTCATCGGTGAACGAATTTGCCTAAAAAAATTCGTCAGCTCCACTAAACAAAGCCATCCTCTTGTGCATCAAATTATGTCGTCATAACTGTGAGCTCATCGCCAGATAATGGAACAACTTCGCTTTGGAAAGAATAGTTCTCAACAACTTAGACGAAAGATACAAGTTTAATAATATGTAATCAGTTCTGTGAAAAAAATGCTGAAGCAATCGGAAAAAGTATAGAGCCGATTGAGCAGTCATCGTTTTAGAAGGGCCTGATAACACAGTCCCTGCTTCCGTTTGCCGGGAGGCGATCCCTCAATTTCACCGGTGCAGAGCGCAGAGTGTTCCTCTTCTGAAAGGCTACTCTTATGTTAGCCATGTTCGAAATTCTTCGAATGACTTCCGATGCCCCTGGTTCATATGGGATAGCAGCGGACCCATTCCATGTTGAGTTTCGCTACCGGCACCAACACCCTTCTCAATTGACGCCTAATCAAGCTAGCTGGACAAACTTCAGGGTTGTCCTTTACTTCATTTTTGGCCACTGTCTGATCAGCTTCTTCTGTGCACAGGGCCCTTACACGCCTGAACGTTGATGGTGAATACCAGTTTGGAGCAGCCCAAAACTGCCCCAGTGTCCGTTGGCTTCTCGTACACTGTGGCCTTTATTTTTCCCCGGCTTTATGTATTACATCTTATAACCTGGCCGAATTGGTGATCCGCTCATTTGGGCTGACGAGGCTTTTGTGCCGAAAGCGAGAGGTTTTCCCATTTAAAAATACCGATTGAAAAAATGCTGAAGCAGTTGAAAGCTTACTTCATTTAGCAATGGCTTAAATTTCAACTATTGATTGATAATTTAACAATAAATGAAGTCTTAATTGTTCCCCGGAAATAGGAGAATTCCCTTGATTTCGCACTGGACAGACCATTTCAAGGTTCGACAGAGTGAAGATATATACTAAAAAATCGGTTACTAACATTTTTGAAGGTCTCTCAGCCTTGCTCTTTTACTCTTCGCTTGGTTTTGCCCGGTTTTGTCCCCCACTTGTGAGGTAGTGCCAGTGAATTTCTTTCTGCTTTAAGTCAATTCATGGCACGGCTACACTCACTGTTCACGCCACCGTCTTACATGACAACGGACCCACTTTTGCGGTGCTTCACTTGCCATTATTTAAAGCTGATAATACCATGTGGCGATTCCAAGAGGTAACTTTCTTTTGAAGCTTTAACTCTGATGGCTGATTGGCCTAAAGCTCGCTAGGTAAAAAGTCGTTAGTGTCAGGTAGTACGAGTAACTTGGTTATGCCGGTTACTGAATACACGTATCCAAGGAAAGTGTCAGCTGGTGATTTTATAAATTAATACCCGTCATACCCACCAGTGACACTTCTAATTTATTTGGGCAATAACGCTTAACTAAGCAGTAGAATCCAAGCGGTAAAAGATTGGATCCCTTGCCACCTTTTAGTTGAAGTATCCAGTCAGTAAATTCTCGGATCAGAATCAGTAGGTCTGACCTATGCAGCTATGCAAATGTAAAATCCCTGTTATCTATTAGTTTATTCTTGGATATAAAGCATCTCTGAGTACTTCAAAGTGTAACATTCTAGAAAAATCTAGATAACTGAAATCTTCATTGGTGCCCAATAGTGATATTCCGGTGATTGGCTATCACAGAGATTTCTTTGAATATTCGTAAGCCTTATTCTGTTCGTTTCGTAAGCTTTCGGTACACGTAGTTTAGATATGTATTCATTTGACGATTATCCCCGACATTATTTGCTGTAACCTGAACGCATCATTATCTTAATCTGGTGCACAACTTAAGCTGACAGAAGTACTTTGCATGCAGTCGAATGCCTACAACCTTTTAAACAAACCACCCTGTGCAACAACGGCTTTTGAGAACCGTCACTAAAGCCTTTGACGGTCTGAGAAGACTAGCGCTTGTTGTGTTGTGATTAATAAATATGTGCAGCGGTTCCACTTCAAAAACAAAATGTCTCCTGTGTGTGTTCTAAGGATGCAAAAGGAAGAAACAGTCCTTCAAATGTTGTTGCCTGCTCCACGTTCTCGTGTGATCAGACGTCCGCAATCGACACCGGCCGTGAAAAGCGTTGGGGGTTATTTGACTGCATACTCGAAAAGCAGAATTCGCAATCCGAGAAATCGGCCCATGGAGTAGGCGCCTGACGTCGTATGCGTAAATCCGAAATCCATTCATTCGTCAACCATACTGATGAGGCAGTAACAGCTGCATATTAATATTAATTCTGTTATTGCCATTTGTGCTCTCCACAAGATTTTCACAATGAACCAAAATTTTTGGCCAAAACGGCAAAGTGCGCATGATCAGAGCTCATGGGAACTGGTACTGCTTTAACCACAAACAAATCAGGTTATCTATCATTCTACTTTGGCCAATGAAAAATAAGACAGCAGGTGTTTGTAAATATAAGTTGACGTAGCCACACTCACTAGTCGCTGGAAGACCTGAAAGTCTGAAATAGTTGTTTTGATGTGATACAAGCCATCCAGAAAAGCAGCTATGATTTTGGTGAATACATTTAAGATGAATAGCCACATCGAACAGCTTATTGATCGATCAACGGCCGATCAGTTTTTTAGAACCCTCACATGTATTGACGAAGAAAAAGAACAAATTACACATGACCAGATGAAACGCGAGTGAACACGTGCATGTTTCTGTGTGTGCCAAATGGTATCAGAAACAGATTAAGAACGTTACCGTAAACCTCCCATTCTTCTCAGCTATCTCTATTGAAAAAAATGGTGAATAGTTTGTACATGTTTGATTAAGTACTACGTTTAAAGAATACCAAACCACGTGCTGGATGAGGATAACGCTTTATAATAGGAGGGGATAAGTTGGACCACTTATACCTTCCAACAGCAAGTTACAACCTTTTCTGATAACTGGCTGATTTTCAACTATTAAATCTCAAAGCTCGTTCATCTAATGCTGAGTTATATGCAAGAAACCTGTAAAAAATTAGATTCATGATGGCACGACACAATGACTCTCTTAACCTCTTGAATGCAGGGTCAACTATGATCGCCATAACTTACGGAAAAGTGCACTCTACTGTGAAAAAATATATAGAAAGGATATACTCGACTGTAATCTGCAAACAAGTTATATATAAGCGAATTTTCCAACGGACAGCTCCATTTAGACTTTGTATTTTCGTTCCTCATTTTCTCATTTTTCTATTTCGTACTTTCATCATCTTAGGTGTTTTCTGACCTACACCAACTCAGTTGGCGAATTTTCGTTCAGCTACAGCGAGTGACACACATACAAAAACTGAGGGACGGTCGAACAAGTACTTACACTGATGGATAAGTTTGATTTAGTACACATTAGGAACAAACGTTTGCATATTGAGAAGCTAACTGTCAAGGAGTGGATTACACCAGCCGCTCTCAGCAGTGTTCATTGTCGTAACAGAATGTGTGACCATAATGGCTGAACCACTCCATCAAATTCTTTCCTCGCACGAGGCATGAGGTCATAGATCTCATTGGTGTTGCCTCAAAAGCCACCAGCAACTTCAGTCAGGTACTGTGTACAAGATTTCGCTTATATGTGTAGGGTCTACTTCATTATCAGCACCAACCAAATGCGTAGTAAATTCACAACCAATATTTTGGTACACACATCCACTGATTGTTGCGTAATATTTCCAGTAGATATTTCTCCCCGCCGGTGAAGTTAGTCTCTACTGAAAGGCCGAAAAGTTCCATTCTTAATTGGAATCATCAGTATTGCGTATCTCACGAGGCTCACAGTTTCGAACACACGACCTTCCGGCCAGGGGTTGAGCACCAAACCGATTAGCCACAAGCGGCCTCTCAACAGTGAGATAAGTTCTCACTTAGACAGGACGTGGGGCCACTCATTCTTCAGCCACAGGAACCACATTATGTGGTCATGTATCGACTGGTTCTTCGAGTGACAACACGACATTTCCTCGGATGAACCCCCTAAAGCATTGTTTGAGGAGATATTTTGTCGTCCTTAGGCCGGCTGCAAGCGCGTCAGAGATCTACGATCTCTGATGTAAGGTTGAATTCGGGGAGCAATAGGGAAAACACCCGAAAAACTACTAATAAGTTCCACAACTTCTGTAATGAACTTCACCTTCACGTAGATGCCTGAGCACCGGAACATAGGTTATTCGCATGCTTCATCAGCGGTATACACCGTTACACCTATATAAGATGCACACTCATTAGCAAATATTTCTCAACTGTTCCGGATGCCTTCTATGCCTGAACAACTAGAGAGTCAGGCCACTATAAACCTTTAACTTACATGTTCAAATCTTGATTTCGTTCTACAGATACAAAGCTGTCTTCCTTTATGCGATGCAGCACAAATCTTTTTTAAAGTGCAATTTGAAGCCAACAAGCCTTTCCACCCTCTGTGTACCTTTCCGTTCTCCTAGTTTATAAAGGATGAGTTGTTTCAAATCAGGTTGCAGCTGGGTGCGAAATTTGTGAAGCTACTTACAACCAGCAGTAGACGCACTTTGCAATCTAGTTGAATTGCTAAATTGCCAACGGAGTTCTTGCCAGTCTTGAAAGGGTTGCCATAACTGAGGCAGAACCAAAGTTGATAAGAGAACAAAAATACTGCCACTTTGTTCATCTTCCCCCGTGCATTCCCGGTCAGAGGGAATCATATGACTTTTGTTTGCTGAAGTTGAATGAATCATAGATGAGTAAATCTAGATAGAAGACTTCGCACCCGAGACATAGATATAAGAGTCCAACCCCGCACAATTTTACCATACCTGGATTAGAAGTCTCAAAAATCGGAAACTCTAAACTCTAAAACCCTAGGCAATCGGGTCTGCACCATATGCTGCTCAGTTCTTGTTTCTTATAACCACAGGTTGAATATTGGCTTAAGTGTTTTTGAAGTCATTGTGCACATTTACCAAAAAGACTTGTGTATTCAGTCAAACTGGCCTGACTAGTAGATCGTAATTGCTGCGTCGTTCTAGGCTGGATGCTGTGATTGCTGCCATGTCCATAATTTGGGCTGTCTCACTTGATCGTCACATCCGATTATCATATAAGTTTTTCACTACATTTCAACATTAACACTTCCCTGCAGATGAGCCTTTAGCTTCCTCAAGCCTTAATTTTCTTTCTAAGGTGTTGCATCCTTGCTCCATAGATATTATCCAAATAAGCCCTTTGGTTTGGCACTAGATGCAACCTAACTTTCTTGATTTTGACCATTTACGCAACAGAAAATGAACAGCAACACAATGCTTATCGACTGCACTACTGACATATTACTTTATTCTTACGGTGGTGGACAACAGACTCAGCATTGTCTTAGGCCTTGATGGTAACAACATGGTCAGGGTCAAGCCAAATTATGGATTTGTTGATCCCTGATCGCAAGTAGCATTGGACAAAAGTGTGCTTTGACAAGTAGCAACAAAAAAAGCAAACTAAGGCGCATATTGCAGGCTGTTGTCGTCGGGTCATAGAAGCTGCTTCGGTGTTAACAGGTCTTTCATGTCAAAGCAGCTGTGATAGACTTCAATGTCGAGAAAGGTAGTGCGTCACGGAAGAACGACAGCAGCAAATGAGCTCGCAATCCGCTTTTGGGTGAACATTGCATAGACCTGGCACAGTGTCTGGTGTACTAAGACGTTCCGTGGACCATAATGTAATGTGATAGACAAACCTTATCCACGGGCCTATATAATGCTCAGGAGTTTTGGGATACTCATTCCGTATAACTTCTTCCATGACATCTCACCACTAAACCCTTGGAAAAACAGTGCATTAGTATTTGTTCGGTAAACCAAGGCATGCATCTTAATTACCAAGAAGCAAAGTCGTTCAACACCCAGTACAAAAATAGGAGCATATTGCGAGGAACTGTGCAAATGTTCGTCGATCCCACTATGCCTTGAAAGTCGATAAAATTCTGATGCCGTTTTAATTGCTTCAACCGGCAATCTCAGACAAACCAAGGTGCAGCAAGATAAGATCCGATCGTGGGCGACGTTTCATCCCAGCAATGTTTTCCCCACTTGAACTGAAGCAGTGAGGGATTCAAGCCTAAACAAGAATTCTCATGTTCCTATAGTTTTTCTAGTTGCGTACGGTTCAGGCACATCTGCCCGTTATGTAGACGCACGCTGTCAGCCCAAACATGGCTCAATTAAAAGGTTCCACATTAGGAAGTTTTTTCTGCTTTATGGTGTATTCAAAGATATTCGGCTGGTCTCTCCCCAGATAGCTGCTGATATTTCATCAACTTATCCCATTTTTAGAATCAAGATGAACAACCTTAATCACACTCACTTACTATGGAATATTTTGCTGGAAAGGTCGGAAGTGATGCTGTTGCGCTTATTCAAACCAGGTAAGAAGACGTCATTTTTTGGAAGTTTCGCTGCTAAGGTCGCCTTCTTTGATGTTCATCATTCTGGAACCCAAACGAGAATTCACACACAGTGCAAGCAAATGGTAGCTTTCAGCAACACATGAACCCGATGCCTTCCAGTTACTGCATGAGTGCTCTGCTAGTTGCGCTAACGGTGACGCTGTCTATTGTGGCATTGGTCCAACAAAGGGAGAGTAACAGATGCGAATCCCATCCAGGCGAGTTCGTTTCTAGTTGCAATGTGTATTTGGGTTCTTATGCAGAAGTATACAATTCACCGTCTCTTCTACATCATGTTCTCTGGGCTCTTACAACAGCTGCTGCACAACGAAAGATAAACGAGGGATTCGGGAACGGCAACGACAGTCCAAATGGTAAGTTCGTTAAACAGAGATATGGCAAACCACGTTAAACACTTATACAAGTGTGCCAAATGTGGCATCGGCCCAGCTGGCAGGCCACCCTTCCAGTAAGCAAGTCCACGATTTAGTCACCCATTTAAAGGTCTTTGTCTTTTCATTTGCGCAGTATGTATGTGGTTTCTTATCTCGCTTTAAGATGTCTAGTCAAGGCTCAAACCACCAAGTTCCAAACAGTGGTTGTGCTCATCTTTGTTTACCATAGTTCCTCCAACAAGAAGAAACTGGAAGACAGAAACTTGGATCAGTTTGTAAAAAGGGTAAATTTATGAGCGGCTTATTTGCCGGATCAAAGCCTCTCGTCATGAAAACTGCGTCATTAGCATAAGCCCTGGCCTTTAGGCTACATACCTCGATAATTATGTTACGACAATGTTGCTCACGCTTAGTCTTAAAAACAGGCTAAAGTTTTGCCTGTGCAAATGCATTTTACGCAGAGTACGTCCGAGAGTGTGGGCCTGAAAATATCCGGGAACTTAAATGACTCTTCAGTGCTCATCAGTTTTATAAGCAAAAACCCAGACAAGGTTCAGCCTATTTAGATGTAAGAGACTTAATGAAATCATCAAATATTCAAGATTTCAGCTTCTCGGTAATTAAAAGCTGACAAAAGTAAGGCAGCTTGTGCACTTAAGGACGGCTCTGTGCACATATAAGATGAATTTTCAGCAGCACAAGGGATTGAGAAGTTGACAGGAAAAAAACACATAAGATCGAAGTCTTTCGGAAATAAATCATGATAGAGGATACCACCGGTTGTTGAGGAGAATGTTTTTAGCTCGTATTATATTATCGGATATTGCTATGTTCGTCGAGCTGGGCAGTTTGGTTAAAAAAGTTTCTTTACCATCATCAGTGCATAGTACGTCTGTCAGTATGAGTTGGGTAGTGCTGAGCTTGTGCATAGACTTCTCGCTGACGCTGGCGTGACCACTGGTCTTTCGGATGGCCTGCTCCGTCCGTTCTATAGTTAGCTAGCTCCTGAGCGTCAGCGTGTGAATGACCTTTCAGTCTTAACTCTCCGACTAATTTCATGTAAACTGTGACATATCAGTCCCAAGTTTTCCACTCAAGCCACCAGATACATGTGCTCTTTTGCGCTATTCGATTAAGCTAATGATTCTTTCTATAAATGGTACCTTGACTGGGGAAATTTATATACCTCGGTTAAGTCCTGCTCGCCTAAGTTAGTACTTACGCCAGTCCATTCAGCAAACAAAATCGTCGATCTTCTATTTTAGCCTCGAAATTATCTCATTACGTTTGTTAGTAGACTACCGGGATGTCTTTTGTTTGCAGTACCATAAGTTCACATGAGCTTCTAATGCTTGTCTGCTCATGTTTTTTTCTGTTTTTGTTGTCGGAATTTTCTGCTCACGTGACCTCCAAAGAAATTTCGCGGGCAGTCGTTGTTTCCCGTTTTGGCTGTATTGTAATGTGTTTGTGCCCTCCTGAACAGTACCTTTCTTTGATGCGCGCTATGATAATTCGATATCTGATTCACCCCTGTTTTACTTCTATAAAGGCACTTTTGGCTTTCTCATTCCAGGCTTCTCACTGCGATCCGTCCCCTACCTTCTGATAATATGGTGATTGACTCGGCCTTATGAGATCTTCTGAGTGCATCCTGTTCTTTTTGTGATGTTGCTGGTAAATTGTAATTCACCAGATCTGTTGTGGAAACTCTTCGGACGTGCCGTTTGTACCTGTAGCATGTTGCAGGTTGACCAAGTACTCTTTGGGGGTTGTGCAGTTGACGTTTAAGACGAGTTCTTTGAGTATAAGATCTCGTTCCGTCGTATTAAAAGTGCGGCTGAATGGGTTTTTGATCCAACCAACTATTTCGTTTGGTCCTTTGTAGGCTTGTTCATTTTGGTCTACAATGCTGGTCGACGTCCAGTTTTGGCTTTAGTCACTCTCTGTTCAATCACTGACTTAGATTCCGCCAGTCGTTGTTGGCACGTGGCTCTAAGGTAGTTTGTTCTACCACAGTTCGTGATTTCTCGTATGCATGACTTATTCCCCCCGGTTTCAATACACAAAATCGAAAGAGAACGCAAGGGAGTTCCCGGATGTGTGGTAGTCCTCGGCTAACTCAGTCAACCGACAGGTCGAACTGGATATAATCGATGCAACCGCACAGGCAAGAGAACATGAACTGAGTTAGATGACTCAAATATGGTTGGGTCCTGGATAAAAGGGTTACAAGGCGGTATCAGCCGCGGAACAAGTTTGGCAAACATCACAGGGTACTAATTAGAGATCAAATTCAAAGGTCGGTCAATAAGAACGCGAGTGAAAAATTCAACCAGTAGTGTTACTCGGTGGAGCCAAAAAGGTCACCTCCTTCATAAGCATAATACTTACTTGAGCGCAACGCTACTCAAGGTACAATAAGCAACGCACAGGTTTGCTCAACTTCACAACAACACACCAATGACGTCACCTAGAGTGGCGACGAAATGTCTCCAACAAAGCTGCTAAGATAACGACCAACTCGTCCCTTAATTGAACAGCTTAGACTATCGACCTTCTCTTTTAATGACTGTTGCCAATTCACTGAGGGTTTTTGGCATTACTGATGGAAAAAGGATATATTTTAGTCCATTTTGCACTGAAAACAGAGCAGACGGCTCCATTGAAACTGAACTTGTATTCAGATAACAGGAAACCTGAACCGTGTTTTCGCAGTTCCGTGTAACTCGTAAGTAACGCCACGCACATTATAAATAGCATCATATGGAGTAATAAGCGGATAACATTGGATCCTCTGTCAAGATAGCTTTCACTGTTTGAGTAAAACTTGGGCTGGTCTGTGACATCGAAATGCGTCAACAGATGCTCGTGTACACTGGGTAGTTAGCAAATGGTTTGCGCTCAGCCATATTTGTTTCCAACTTAACGCTATGTGAACCAGAAAAAATTGAGACTGGAGGGTGAACCAGTGCTAAAGACACTAGCGCGCATGACTAGCCACCCATATTTGTCAGTTAGAGGGGTAACAACCTAATAGATGGGTCGTACGTAATAGATGGGTTATTTCGTAAAAATGGCCATCTGGTAACCCGAACCACTCAGAAGGCATACCCCAGATACACTAATCAGCAGTTAGTTTAGCCTGTACACTTGTAGGCCTGTAGCAACTTCGTAGGTTTAAAATTCTGGAAGGTCCGGACTGTATGTACAAATCGTCTACAGATGAATAAACGAAAACACATGGAGAGAATAGACTAAGATACACTATGTCAAGATTCGGAACAATATATTACAATATGGCCTAGTGTATATATATGGAGTATATAAAGAGAGAAACCCGAGATGGCGGCGAAAAAACGTTCAGCCTGGCGTTTAAGCCAAAAAAACACATGGGAGAATAGACTAAGATACACTATGTCAAGATTCGGAACAATATATTACAATATGGCCTAGTGTATATATATGGAGTATATAAAGAGAGAAACCCGAGATGGCGGCGAAAAAACGTTCAGCCTGGCGTTTAAGCCAAAACTCCTCCCCGGAGAATCGTTTCCGATCCCTTTGGGTTAGGGCGCTGGACACAAACAGCTGATACGTACAACACACGTATGACAAGATCTGGTGGCTCGCTTTCGCACCTGAGAATTACGCTGGGTGCACGCTTGTTCAAGCTGCCATTCAACTTGGTCCATGCAACAATGGTTTCAGAAACACAAGTCTAGGCTTGTAGGCTCAGAACTGCAGTGTAGTCAGGATATTGAGACAGAACTTTTTCGACACAGATGGGAACAACCTAGTATTTAAACCCAACGGTGCCCGTTTCGAACAAACTGGGGTTCGGGTTACTAATAAACCGAATCAAGAATGCACCCGCAAAATAGTTCTCAGCGAACCATGTTCCGAATTGATTCCGCCGACGCAATGATGACCATTGAGAGCATGAAAATATAAGGTTGTTTGGAGATTTTTTGCAATATTTTTCAATCTGAAGCTATCCCAGCAGCCGTGAAGCATCTGTCGTGTTTCATACTGTTGCGACATCATCACGAATACCAATGGTTCAAAAACACCATAAATGATTATGAACAGGTGGTGAGTGTACCCACTGTATGTCTATTTGGGTAACGCCGTGTATACAAACAACGCACAACTGGTGGTGCATGTAATTGTGCTCTTCTGCACATGCATCACTAAACAGTCCATGTTGAACTTGTTTTCTTCGATACCACACAAAGCGCATTGGAAGACCATGACAGTAAAGCAATGGTGTTTATTACTAGTGTGTGGAAGATGGAACACCAACGCTATCGACTATGAGCAATGGTAGTCTCAAAAAACCTCACTGATTAGCTTAGATGGTACCAGGGAAAATTGTTGCCGGAAATTTCAAACGGCCAAAAAATGACGAACCTTTAAATGCTCACTTAACCGGATGACCTAATCCATGGTAGTCTTTGTGGTTCTGGTCACAGGCTATCATAAAGTTATCAGCGAGCTTACACAAGAACTAGTCACGAATGAAGAACTACCAAGACAACCGCTAGAGCCAGAAAATCCCTCCTGTGGTGCAGATTTGGTGATGGCTATGGGCTACCCAGTGATATGAACTGGGTTTAGCTGAAATAAAGGTCTATAAAACTTTGTGAACATTCTTTGTTGCTTATCTTGGAGCAAAGCTGCAACAATAAAGCCAGACTGACAGCCACTGGAATTAGTGGGTTTGGAGGATAATAAATGGCTAGTAAGAGACTTGTTCCACGTTGAGGAGACCACCATACAGAACAGAGAGTCATCGAGTATGACGTGGCATATTGTAGCCAATTTGGCTACTCTCAGCCAAACACCGCACTTTTAAGCGGTTTAGACTGGGTACAAGAGTGACCGGGCAAAAATTCAGAGAACTCTGATTAGGCACCATAGATACCATGGATACCATTAAACAGGCGGCTGGCGGAACAATAATGTGAGCGAAATTGGGACGGGCGAACTGAAAACACCCTCATGTAGTTTGATCATTAAAGAAGCTTCCAGCCCCTAGTCTCGTGAATTGACTGAATCCCGTTTGGGTATCTGCTGCACCGCAGTCATAAACTGTCTGTGATCACCTCGCTTATACGGGCTACGGGAACATTTGATTTATTTACATTGATTTATTTACCTTTCTAACTTCAGCGCTGGTTGAACGGGATTTGAAGATCAGTGTAAACGATAAATTCACTCAAAATTCACGTGTCTCCCGTTTACACCGATTGAATTTGTATATAGATGTACTCCACCACTTACAGCCGCCACGTACAACCAGATAGATATGTGAAAATTGGTTGGTGAAATTCTACACCTACCTGATGGGTCTCAGCATGGGCAAAACAGATGATCAGTTGTCGAAGGATTTTCTGAAACCTCAAACATCGTGGTATTTTGGGAGAAGAGGCAAACACCGATTACTTAATGGCTGCTAGAAGGCTTTTGATTTAGAAGCGGATTTTTTACATGAAGGTTGTTCTGTTTAGGCAACTGATTTTCGCCTTCATGTCACTTCTTAATTGCCTCGCTTTCTGGAATCATCCTTATATTTAAGGTTCTTTGTGTTCACCCGAGAAGAAAGTCCATCAGGTTTGATGCGCATGCAGTCAACGGGGCAACAGGGCAACAAGATAAAACTGGAAAGGGTTACTAGAATTTCAGTATCTAAAACTCCGTGACCATAGAACGCGAAATCTCTGCAGCAATTTGTTTCCATCTCAGTAAGTGCCTGATATCGAGTGAGTCTCTTGTCACACAAAAAATCTTAGAATTATGGATAAAACTGCAGTGAACCAGAGAACGAGCATACAGGTAACGAGTTTTTTGTTTAAATAAAGAATATTCATTACTTTGAGATAGACCAGATGGAAACACTCTGATCTACTCAACTCGTGTTCTATGATACTAATAGACTACCATTGTCGCGGGAAAGGATTTGCTCAATTTAGTAGACGCAAAATAAAGGTGTATTTGAACCTTTCGATTGCTCACATTCATGATCATTATAATTCAGCCAAAACTCTCACTTTTATAGATTTTCAAATGAGCGTACTACAAATGAACAGGCTTCTGTTTTTTGTTATTGCCATTTAGAACGTACAGGAGTATTCTTTTCCTGGTTACTTATAGAGCTGAAGATGACCCTTCAAGAACCCACCACCGATTTTACCAG
>NW_008751809.1:1115800-1174361 GCF_000715545.1 Opisthorchis viverrini
TGTGGTTCTGGTCACAGGCTATCATAAAGTTATCAGCGAGCTTACACAAGAACTAGTCACGAATGAAGAACTACCAAGACAACCGCTAGAGCCAGAAAATCCCTCCTGTGGTGCAGATTTGGTGATGGCTATGGGCTACCCAGTGATATGAACTGGGTTTAGCTGAAATAAAGGTCTATAAAACTTTGTGAACATTCTTTGTTGCTTATCTTGGAGCAAAGCTGCAACAATAAAGCCAGACTGACAGCCACTGGAATTAGTGGGTTTGGAGGATAATAAATGGCTAGTAAGAGACTTGTTCCACGTTGAGGAGACCACCATACAGAACAGAGAGTCATCGAGTATGACGTGGCATATTGTAGCCAATTTGGCTACTCTCAGCCAAACACCGCACTTTTAAGCGGTTTAGACTGGGTACAAGAGTGACCGGGCAAAAATTCAGAGAACTCTGATTAGGCACCATAGATACCATGGATACCATTAAACAGGCGGCTGGCGGAACAATAATGTGAGCGAAATTGGGACGGGCGAACTGAAAACACCCTCATGTAGTTTGATCATTAAAGAAGCTTCCAGCCCCTAGCCTCGTGAATTGACTGAATCCCGTTTGGGTATCTGCTGCACCGCAGTCATAAACTGTCTGTGATCACCTCGCTTATACGGGCTACGGGAACATTTGATTTATTTACATTGATTTATTTACCTTTCTAACTTCAGCGCTGGTTGAACGGGATTTGAAGATCAGTGTAAACGATAAATTCACTCAAAATTCACGTGTCTCCCGTTTACACCGATTGAATTTGTATATAGATGTACTCCACCACTTACAGCCGCCACGTACAACCAGATAGATATGTGAAAATTGGTTGGTGAAATTCTACACCTACCTGATGGGTCTCAGCATGGGCAAAACAGATGATCAGTTGTCGAAGGATTTTCTGAAACCTCAAACATCGTGGTATTTTGGGAGAAGAGGCAAACACCGATTACTTAATGGCTGCTAGAAGGCTTTTGATTTAGAAGCGGATTTTTTACATGAAGGTTGTTCTGTTTAGGCAACTGATTTTCGCCTTCATGTCACTTCTTAATTGCCTCGCTTTCTGGAATCATCCTTATATTTAAGGTTCTTTGTGTTCACCCGAGAAGAAAGTCCATCAGGTTTGATGCGCATGCAGTCAACGGGGCAACAGGGCAACAAGATAAAACTGGAAAGGGTTACTAGAATTTCAGTATCTAAAACTCCGTGACCATAGAACGCGAAATCTCTGCAGCAATTTGTTTCCATCTCAGTAAGTGCCTGATATCGAGTGAGTCTCTTGTCACACAAAAAATCTTAGAATTATGGATAAAACTGCAGTGAACCAGAGAACGAGCATACAGGTAACGAGTTTTTTGTTTAAATAAAGAATATTCATTACTTTGAGATAGACCAGATGGAAACACTCTGATCTACTCAACTCGTGTTCTATGATACTAATAGACTACCATTGTCGCGGGAAAGGATTTGCTCAATTTAGTAGACGCAAAATAAAGGTGTATTTGAACCTTTCGATTGCTCACATTCATGATCATTATAATTCAGCCAAAACTCTCACTTTTATAGATTTTCAAATGAGCGTACTACAAATGAACAGGCTTCTGTTTTTTGTTATTGCCATTTAGAACGTACAGGAGTATTCTTTTCCTGGTTACTTATAGAGCTGAAGATGACCCTTCAAGAACCCACCACCGATTTTACCAGTAAACGTGTTTCGACAGAAAACTTGAACTGTCTGAATGCTTTATCATCTTTACATAAAAAATGCCAGATAACGTCCGCGAGCCCACACACTGTCTGATCACTCGTGTCTTCAGTTCATTTAAAAGTGAGTGCACCGCTACTGAATCCAGCTAAGTCATCATCATCAGCCGTAAAATTGTGTACTTGCCGTACAGCAGTTACAGCCATCACAACTTCCTTCATCTTACACCTGTACAAATGTACCAAAAATAAAATGTATTATCGAAATACGTTCACTTTCATACCAACTGGTTTTGACGGAAGAATCACCTGGAACCCAACTGAGTCCCACTTTTATGTTGTTCTTAATATGAATCTATTGTAGCTAAGCGCTTCAATTTTTCCGACTTATTCTGGCCGGTTACATTCAAGGGCGCAACAGTTAGCTAATGGTATCTGGTAACTGACAAGATCATTTTTAGAAAAAGGTGAGCCGTTTGAAGGAATTTTTGTGCTCGACTATGGTCAAGCATTCCCAGTCTGTGGAGGTAAGACCACGCAATAGTATGAAAACCAGCCTTCCAGAAGTGAGCTTTTTGCCCGGTAATGGAAGTGCTGCTTACGCACACATTTCGGACAACATGGTCCGTAGACTTTTCAGGGGTTCATTTCAACTATCATCGTGTAGACTGAATGCAAACAGGACATCCGTGGAATTCGGTCCCATATAACGTGTCGTTTTGGACAAAATTAATCTCCATTTCCTATTACAATAAAATTCTTGGGGCCAATGATCACATTATTTAAGGCAAAATCGATGCCTTACATATTGGGTTTTCGTGCAGTGTAAATAGAGGTATCACAAACGAACAATTTATCTTAATCGTACCTGAGTTGGCTGTCAAGATTATCTAAGTTTCCAGGTGTAGTTGACTTCAGCCATGCTAAGCAGCTTAAGTTCACACATGTTGGTTTCTCCTGTAACCTTAAAGCGCTCTGTAAACGTGTTGAAGCGACTCGGCTGTTTTTATGGTTCTCTTATTTCTGCATTAGTGTTTCTTCCCATCGTTTCTATTACTTAACTGAAATCGTGTGTTTAGACTAAGTAACGTGATGACTTTCACAAATCAAAAGCCAAAAACGAGAAATAACGCAGGACTATTTGTTTTCTGAATGATGAAACCAAAAGAAGCGTGATAAATTGACTACGACTGTAAGATACCCTTCGGTTTCAAAAGGTTTGCCATTTGATGAATTAAATCAGTGGTTTTCTCGTCTGTCTTGGTTAGTAGCATTACTAGCAAGCAAGCCGTTATACTGGTACTATGCGTGGTTCGTTTAGAAAGGCCGTCTACCATCTCTCTGAAGGTTTGATTCGCAAAAAATGGCTTCAGTTGACTTACATATAGATAACCAGTCCACTACCCCACATGTTCCGACAAGGGCTTGTTTAAACTCTTCTGCTGTGAGTTCAGCTCAGTTTCAGAAATGTCCCATACATGAACTTCATTGACGACTCTCACGCCGTCAACAAAATGGCCACTGACCAACTATTATCCGTGCTGATGAAAACATCTCGGGGAATGTATCGGCTGACAATGCTTATTTGTTACTGAGCGCCACATCGATGGTGGCTTACGCGGTACAGGTGGAGCGTATTAGTAGGCAATGTTTCTTCCGCGGACCTTCGAATAGACCTTATTAGCATGTGTTACTTTGTACTACCGCAGCCCACAGTTGGTTTGAATGTCTCTTCGTGTGTTTGCTTGGAATTATTTTCTCTCGAATGCATACCTGCGCACTATTTTAGATGGTTCATTGGAAACACCTGTCTTGATTTGACTGCATACATGGGGCCAAATGTGCTCACCAAAGTCAGCTTTTGCAAAATGTGACCCGCGCTATCTCCCATGAAACGGCTTATTATATATTGGCTTCATCCGTAATTTGGAAGTTGCGCCGTAGGCGACTAACAGTAACTTGCCACTTGCATCACATCAAGGAATTCGCATGGAGCAATTTGAAACATCTGGACTGGCACCA
This sequence comes from Opisthorchis viverrini, assembly GCF_000715545.1. NCBI lineage: Eukaryota > Metazoa > Platyhelminthes > Trematoda > Opisthorchiida > Opisthorchiidae > Opisthorchis > Opisthorchis viverrini. The sequence continues at coordinate 1,119,564 of NW_008751809.1, forward strand.
AAGGTATACCAGCTCCAACGTGGTTGCGGAAGGCGACGGCATCTTTGGCACCAATGCTTTCTGGATGAAAACTGTTGTGAACGACTCAGCGTAACCATTGTAAGATTTGGTTAAGTGGTTATGATTGTCTATTTGTTTATCACGGCATCGAAAACATTTTGAATTATCATGTTATGGTTTTTCAAGCGAAGCTTGAGTCCCTGACCAGTTTGGAGAACAATATCACGTGAGCACTTATTCCTCAAGAGCCTGCTTTGCGCAAACAGGTTATTTGCAGGGTGGTTGGAATAATGGTAAAAGGTTAAAATACTGAAAACCTCGGTTGATTAGGGCTGCCAGTTTTGAGTGGTAATCTCTGGTTCCTGCATCATTAACTAAGGGAGTTGACTCCCCTTTCTGAGTACCAAATTACAGACAAAAGGTTAACAGCCCAATCAGAATCAACTCTTCAAAAATTCATGGTATAAGCAAGCAGCAGTAGTAAGTCTTTTTGTTGACTAGGATTCCGAAAGAACAGACAGTGAACTAACAGTTTTCCATTTCAACTTAGGTTGGTCTATGCGGGCTCGCAGCTACAACTGATTTGGTTTGTCCACCTTTCCAGGCTTCAAGACTGGGAGAACGTGAGGAAATAACTGAGACAAAGTTAAAACCCGATGACTAGAGCAAAACAGGACTAGTGAATTCTAAGTGATTAAACCAAAGAAACCTGGCAGGCCGACTGGGAATTTATTGTCAAATGACTTCTCATACCGATGAATGGAAATGTAAACTAACTAGAACGATCGAAATCCAAACAGCTGAATAACTTATTTCGGTCAGCTAGAGATCAACAGCGACAAATCAATATAGATTGCTTGCTGACCAGTCATGTAATCGACCTCTGAGCTGGCTCAGGTGAGCTGTCTGACGCACATAACTTGATGGTAAATTGATTGAGACTCTCATGGGTTGAAAACAAGTCGCTTGTCTAGTTAGCAGCATTTTAGTAGAAATGCTGTCCGCCCAAAATTAAGTTAACTAGTGCTGCACTGTTTGTGCCCAGCTTCGCCTTGAGATTAATTTTCGAAGTGTGCCTTACTAACCAGAGATGGAAAGTGAGCTGATACATAGGCATATAAGGGCTGTGTGGCTGTTAATCAGCTTTGCCTTTAGAGCGAAAAATTCATTAAAAAACGTACTAACAATTTCTATCTGACCGGATCGAACACAGCTCGTGAACACAATAAGGCATTCTGTCAAGGGCGATGAACCGACAGCCTGACCCTCAATGTTTTAAGGTGATCTTCAGTATTCAAACACGAGTCAAGTAAGCAAACAGCTCGGCAAACAGCTTGCAACTAGGAGCAAACAGGTCTTACTGGTCCGCAAACTAAACACGTATACATATTGCAAAAATGCTACTGGGTCCGTGGATTTCCGCCTCCTGTCATCACTCAGCGTGACAATTATGTGCAATAATCGTCACAAAAATAGAGTAACGCTCCCCGTAAGGCCGACATGCACATCGTAAGCCGATTAGGACCATAAACCGATCTATTGACATTAGCATGGCATCACCAATAGTATACTGAAGCACACAGTGAAACAAATGTTGTCATCAGCATGTGAAGGTGCCTGAGGAACAGCGTGTTCCGGGGGCAGGTATTTGTCAAGTCTGAAGGAAATAAAACAAGCTCACGAGTATCCTACCGATCGTTTAATTAAAACTTCATTGGTTTAGGTGCACCCACCAAGAAAGTTGTTTTACGTCATGGACCTCTTCACTTACTGATGATGCGTGTTCATCAGCTGAAACCTGAAACGCGTCAAAATTTCCATGTCGCCAGTCCAGGCTCTAGAATTTTCACAATAGGCTGTACGCATTTGTAACCGCCGTTAAACAAAACGCATATACAGGACCTGGTCCTAGAAGCCCGCTATCAATAAACCACAATAGCAGGTAAGCAAACTTTCGGATCGGTCGATCAGTATGCTCTCTTCTACAGGCGAGCACAGGATAAGGTTGGTCATGCAAGGATCAGGCCATGTTAAAAGGGCCGCATGCATTTTCCTCGTAAGCCAGTCATCCTTAACATGGTTTGCTGGCCCTCACGTTGTATTACCCAGCCCTCTGTTTGGAATTACATGGCATGAAAATAAAGCTGCTTGACTTAACACGCAAACCGTTCGGCCTACTGTGGGAAACCATACAGCGTATAGATGAAACTGGATTTTGCACAAAGAGATGAATAGCCAGGCATAGGAATTCAGGTTGAAATTGGCTACGGAACACTATGCGGCTAACTTGTGTGTGGGCTCACTCATATGACGGTCAAAAGAGGCATTTCTCACAATCCTACTTATGTGTGTGAAGTTCTGGGACGTATATGCGTTGAGAAGATTTGAGTTACGTAAGAACGCCCAGCTGTTTAGTCAAGACAAAGTGAGGGCAAATGCGGTGAGATAATAGAGTTGAGCTCAGTCAAAAAGTTGGTGATGCAGGTATTTTGACTAGCTGTTGTTCATTTTGTTTTTCATCTGTGTACTTCGATAGTTGATGAAACCAGTTGACAGACTGCGAATAGATAAGAAGCCGCTCTATAAAACGACCATGAAAACACTTAATTGACGTATTTAGCCACCTATGTATAGCAAACGGGTATTTGTAAGCGATCAGTATGCTGTTGGATGGTTCCGTGTTTACCCGTTCGTGTGGAAAAATACTTGTCTACGGAAGAGCCCTTTTCAAATACCAACCTTCGCCAACCCTCATAATCCTCTTATGGTAAACGCCGAGTACAGCCTGTATCATGATTCGGAGTCCCGGATAACGTTTCATATTCATTCCCGCATGGGACCTAAGCGTGTTACTAAAGTTCGATGTATCTCCAGCCTTCCTGTTTGATCAAAAAAACGCCCCGTGAAGTGAATGTTGGCTGTTGAAGTAGTGAGCCTTAAATTTCTTCGTTCTTTTACACTTAAAAAGTGGCGTTTTTTCAGTGTGACCAAAAATAGCCACTTTAGTATCCTTTTAGAATGATCGAAGCTGGTCATCTGTTCTGTTACCTTTCGATCAACTGTACATGGTAAAGCGTAATCTAAATCCATCAAGCATGAACTCACCTCTTCAGAATTTTCATAAACACCAAAGTATTTTGTGCATTTGAAATTTCTATCAAGTACGATGCGGCCATTGGAGGAGCTAGGCACTGTGATTGTTTGCAGTTAGTTCAGCTAGTGGCAACTCGTACATCCAAAGCAGTCAGCCAGTGCCACTGAATCAAACGTAGCAAGTGAAAGCAGCTGTAGCTAAGTCTTGGTTAGATAGTCAACATTTAGTCGATTACGTAATATGAAGTATACTATAATTCCGAAATTGTCTTCTCATAAATCCACCAGTGATCTGCTTCAGCACGTAACAGGATTTTGCATGTTTAGTTACGTCTCACTAGTGTACTGCAATCTGTTATACACGCGAATCCGTGCGCATCCATTCGCGCGCGTATGAGCGGTGCACACGTGTGCATCTGAATGCGCCAGTGATGCACACCGCGTTCACGCGGACGTGCTCTAACCTGCTCATTAATGGGCAGCGCTGTTTGGCGACCAAGGTGCACCAAAAAGTCATTTGTCATGTGCAACAATGCCCAAATCGCAAGGTGCACAAAAAGGCATTTATCATGTGCAACAATGCCCAAATCGGTTTGTGGAATGTTGATTTGCTTGAGTTCAACTTGAAATCTACTGGCATAGCCAGCATACCAGAAGATACCCCAGAAATCGATAGGCCACGGTGATCTTTGAAAGAAGCATTTAGGTGTATTATCTTATGAAAATGCTGCTTTCACTTGGCCAATCCAAAAAGTTCCACTTTTTGAGTGTACCCTTAGTGAATTTGATCCTCTTCAAGTAGATTTCACTCAGTTCTTATAGTGGAAGACTGAATAAGGAGTTCTATTTTGATAATATTCTTTTTATCAAATCACTGATATCCTTTGAAACATAATAATTATATATGCGTTATGTTAGAATAGAGGCAAAAATTGGGCTGACGGAAACTGAGCTGATGAAGATCTAAAGTCTGAAGCCTTCCTAGCCTCCCTGTTTAATTAAAAAACGCCCCGTGAATTGGATGTTGGCTGTTGAATTATAGTTACACTTAAAAAGTGTTCTATTGAGTTTGATCAAAAACTAGTCAGTGCTATGTGACATGGTTTACGTGGAATCTTTCGTTAAAATAACCCAGCTTTATCTAAATGGCAACATTAAGGCCGGAAAAACGCATTTTCAGCAAGCTTGTCTTATACACCGAGTACTTGGTGGACTTATCCTTGCTGTCTGAATTCCGAAAACGGCATTTGTTTACATTTGGATGCGTAAAACTATTCCCTGCTTGACTGCACGATCAACTGGAATCAACACATTAGAAACTGGGTCAAAATTAGTTCACATTGTCTGGATCAGAATTTGACTGCTGGTTACTAGTTCTTTTACTGCGAATGAAACGTTGGTTGTTTAATAATGCTAGCGTCGTTGAACAGTGCATTGTACTGTTGTCGGGATAGTCAATGAACTCCGAAGTTAAGAAAGCCTCTTATCACCCCTTTCCTCAAAAGATGATTTCGGCAAGAATGACTGGCGCATAACGGTAGGTCTGATTTAAACGAAGAACATGTAGATCTTCGGCGAAAACGGACGTCTCCGTCTGATGGTCAAAGTGACTTGTTATACATGTACAATATCCACTAGGTTTTTAGTACAATTTTTCCTTGCATGCATAAGTTGTGATGAATAGGTCAGAAAAGTATCAACATCGCAAGGATTCTGTGCACGTTTTTCCGGGGAAATGTCAAATGATTTTGAACCAGTAATTTGGTGTATTATCTTTCCTGAGGATGTTTATTGTTCAGTAGCTGACATACGTGCAACAAATAGAGTATACTTCCACAACTAAATAAAAAGTATCGGTTTGTGAACAATTAAGGTCCATTTCTTGTGGATAGATTATTCGTTTGCTATCCAGCTTTTCGAAATATTTACAAAATTAACTAGCACACTTTAGCAACAGTCAGATGTATTTTTAATATATGATAATCAGCCTCACTGATTTAGTTTAACAGACTATTAAAACACAAAATCTTCCCAATTTTTTGGATTCGTCTCAGTTGTTATTAGAGCTGTTCCGGATGTCACTAAGTTTATGCTAATTATTAACGTTCCAGTCTGTGTAGATGGGTGCTGCTGGTACAAAATAATCATTTCATCCCACCCGGCAATGTTAAGCATGTTGTCGCCCTACGTTCCAAGCAGCTCCAAACTTAATAGTCCTTATATAAAAGAATTTGAGCCAAACATTACTCATTAGCAGGCCACACACAACTGATGGACACAATCGGTGGATCATCGTTTCGGCAGGAATCACTAAGAATGTTTCATCCACAGCTGAAACATTGATACTCACGAAATTAGTTTGTTTTAATGTCTCAGCCAGGTGCCAGGGTGACTGCAGCTTTTTTTGATGCCTACTCAGGCAAGCTCACTCCACTTAATCCGAGTAAAGTGCCCCTGTCGGAATTACTGTCGGAATTATTCTTCGTTAGAAACTGATGGGGACAGGCGGCGCAGGTCGGTTGCGTGCTATGTTGCTGCCACACTTCTGCAGACGTGAATTCGACGGTGGACCACCAAAATGGCCTTTGTTTTGCAGCACATGCTACAGTCCTCTCACATAACCTCACATACCCTTGTGTGTACTGGTTAGAACTGATGCAAAAACGCCAATTGGATCGTGTTGTTCACGAAAGTAACCAATATCTTAAGGCAAAATAAGTTAATGGAACCCGTCCAGAACAGCTGGAATCTTAGCTCACCCAGACTGATATCCGGACTGTTATTACTACTACTGGTACTTATTAATTATTATATTATTATTATTATATTATTATTTTATATTATTATTATTTATATTATATTATTATTATTATTATATTATTATTATATTATATTATTAATTATTATATACAACTCCTTGAGCCGGAAAAATGACACCAGATACAGCCACAGAAGAACCAACCCTTCCTACAGAGGGCGAGAATAGTGCCTCGTAGAGAATGTCATTCCCTCATCACTGAAGTTGACTTTGGGACTGGAAATTTTTGATGACTGGGTGATGCTAACTTGAAGGCATAATGTCATATTGTGGGCAAACATGTTTGAAAGTTCGGCTAACACTGGCCACGCTTCCGGCAGATTAGTTTCCTCTTACTGGTATTGTTAAGCTTCTTTTTTGGACCCTCAGCTAATGTAAAATGCAATAGCTACCTTTGACTTTGTGCATACCTTCTTGTGTCGGCATGTGTGCTTTCACAGCCTAAAATAAACGAGCTAGGTTTCGCCTCAAAAGTTTTGTTAGTGGAACTGCACCGGCTTTCCACTTAAGTCTTGGCTCATTTAAATGAATCCTCCTACAAATGATTACTGCCGAAGCAAGCGATGCTCCAAAGAAATATTATGTCATCTTTTACGACCATGCTGAATGTGGACGAAGATCACGTTTACTGAGATATCATAAGGCACACAAGAAAAGCCTGCTGCAGTAGTCCCGCGAAGAAGGATCAGAACATGGGAAATTTATCCTAGCCCTTCTTGTAGCTTTTGAGTGTAAGGTGAGGTAAAACTCTGTAAACGTTTAGGAGTACTGCCATTTTTTACCTTTTGTTCCAAGAAAATTGTTCCGCGTCGACAGATAGGACTAAAGGGATTTGAAAATCTCGTGTCATATTGCTCACGTCGCTATGATCTACTTTTGAAAACTTCGACTTCCCCACACATATTTTAAAAAATACTTAGAATCGCTACCATTCTTTGGTTAATCACGGAATAAAATCGCACATCACCGAGAGCCTGTAAAACTAATCATGGGAATCAGCTTCAGTCCAATAAATACCCCTGTGGGGAAGGTGGGCCAAAATCACTTGATTTAATAGGTCTTAATGTTACAAATGCCAATAGATCCCTTTTATTGTTTCTCCTGAAAAAGTCGAGTTCCTGAGGCACCATAATTCAGTGCTTTTTATATGTATATCTACGTCTTTTTACAACTCAACTCTTTAGTGCGAAATAATCCTTGTTTGTATTTTTGCAACACTGGTAAAGCAAATGTGATTAAAACTTTAGTCTGACTGAACCATACATGCTAGTCTGTGAAGAAAAAATGTGTGTAGACTGGTGGGTCTGATTCTCCGCTGGTCAACAGGTAGACATCAGTAGCAGTAGTGAAAACCTTAGAGACATGTTTAGTTGTTAGACTACGATTCAAGAAATGATAGGATCTTGGTCGGTCGTTACAGTGCTGATGAACACAAAATATTTAAGTGAAACGAAAAGTTGAAGTGTTCGCCATAGCGTCCTTTGAAGTTTATAGATCTCATGCAGCCCGACACCCTCCTGCAACATGTGGAACTTATCTAGTCAAGACCCACAGAAAAACGTTTACGTAATTTGATCGCGAAAATCAGGCATGGTGGTGAAAGCCCTCAATACGTCTACATTTACTCATTAAAATCGTTACTAACTTGCGACTTCACAAAATTTCTGACCATATACGCTAACTTTTTGATAAGTTGTGTGTCAAGCCACCAAGGAGTATTGCGCTACCACTTCACTTGGTGGTGAATAGTTTTGACAAGAATGTCTTTCGGAGGTAGACAACTAGACCTACAAAATGTCCTTTCATTTTGAGCTAAAACTACATCAGTGCTTCGTACAAAGTGAAAACTCACCAAGTCGAAATCTTTCCTAAAAAACAACCAACCGCAGGGTATGCCAAATATGTGTTAATATACCACTGAAGAAGTATCGATGATAGTTACGAAAATCTTCGAGTTTCGCAGATTCCCATTCTACGTGATCGGTCCAGGCGGAAACGAAATTTTATTACAGTTTTGAAAAATGTTGACAGGGTCGCCCACAGCGCGGATAGATTTCAGTGGTCAAAGGCTAGATGACAGTCAACGTTAAACCACATTTACCAAGACTATTTGTGATGAACTGTTCATAAAATAATTACAAATTACATTAACAATAGCAACAGATACAGCATAATTTGCTGCCAAATAATCCACTAGGTAATTAACTCGGATATACTTTCCTGCCTATCCTAACTAATCCAAACAAACAAATCGGGAATACCAAAAGTTTCAAACATGTTACATATATGGATTGTTACACAAGTCACTAGAGTACAGCCGAGAGCTCCAGTTACAACATTTCCCATTCTTAGGTTCCTAATAACAAAACGTCCTTGAAAATACACTTCTAACTCATTTAAATTCGTTATTCGCACTTCTATTTATTCAAACCCGTTCTAGGAGGAGAATGAACAAATTTGAGATAAACTCCTTGCTTTTGTGGGCCCATGTATCAGCTAGGGCGTAAATTTCACAATTGCTTTGCGGCCTAGATGTCAAACTCAGCCATGTGTGCAGAAGCAAGACATTAAGCCACTAATTAGCGAACAGGCGACAATTCCTGCCAACTGATTTGAATAATCCAACAAAATCAGTTAGCTGTAAATATGTTCGTGGGGATAACTGATCATCTGTAAGTTCAGTTTATGCGGGAATATCAAATTTCCCCGGTTTCTTTAGATACTTCTACCGTTTCTTCTCAATAAACGAAGCGATAATTTTATTTAAGCGCGCATCAACAGTTTATATTGAGACACGCGCTTGATGACTTTTTAATGATCATTCGCCAATAAGCAAAAACACAGCCGCAACTAGTAGTGAATATACGCACCTGTGCAGGACAAACACAAATGTAAGCTAACGATGCAAAAATGGACCGTGAAAGAGTTTGCTGTGAAAAAACATTGGCATGATTAGCCATTTACCCTTACGGTGCTTACTGGCTTTAATGATCTGCCTCGCACAGCTTAATTATAACCGCGGATGAAGCTATTTTTGCTAGACATACCTTAAGACCTACCGGGATATAACTTGGGTTGCGGGACAGTATCACGAATCAGTGAATGACATTCTTCAGGGATCATTTCCATAGAACAGCTTAAGAGTTGCGTTCTTTATCCTAAGAGTCACATTTGAATTATTGTTACTCCTATCGATAAATACACTCATTTGCAAGTCAGTTTGGTTTTCACGAGTGACTCAAATGTATCTCACGTTTATGATATTTTTAAATAAATGTGCTGCGAAAAGGCCGCCACAGTTGGCACGATATTCGGTCTGTCGCTGTGTATTTTCGGTTGTTTTTATCAAAATCAGTCCAATTCGTGTTCAAGTAGAACATAGGACTGACGGAACCTCGGGGAGTACGCCTACGTACGCCTAACGATCTCCAAGATGAGCAATGAGCTCTCGAAGAGTAGTAAGTAGTTTACTTGTTACCTATGATTTTTCCCGTTACAGACGAGATATAGATTTTAATGATCCTACTACTCTTTTGGTGGTGCTGTGTCTTTACTTACGGTATGCTCTGTCTTGTTTAATCCCCAGTGAAATCATTCGAAATGCAAGGTTCGTCGTTGGTTTTGTCTGTATCTGGAGCAGAAAACGAAGTACGACTCAGCTTCGAACAAATTTGGACGTTGTCATAGTAGCTGAAGGAGGACCATGTGTCTACGTCGCTATTTCAGGGCAACTCCAAAAATGTGAAGCTGTTTTCCCGATCCGATACACCAGTGTTTGAATCGATGTTTGACAAGAGGGCTCCACAAAAAACTATTATAGCCCCCACGAGACGTGCTAGATGCGATTGTATTCGATTGATTGATAAATCTTGTTTTGGTTTCAAAAATCCTACCTGTGAAAAGACTTTTTCTGTGGTACTTTAATTGTAGCGCTTAGCCAGGAAAAACGGAACAAAGTTTAGGAAATCCTAGCGACACTTAAAAAACTACAAATCATTTTCTTTTGCCCGCACTCTACTACCTTATCAGCTTTGAACCCACAAATATCAAGGATGCAGTGAAAAACCGTTTGAAGAGGAGAGTGAACATAATTTTGCGGTTAGGGTAACCTCAGGTGAGTGTGAAAAATATCCTCCATCTTGAATCGTTGAAAGACCAGGTACGCAATTCAGCCGCCGGAAGAACGGGATGGGAAGTTGTGATAAGCGAGGTGTGCAAATGCTGTAAAACAAGCTAGCTGTTCCGAAGCGGCTCACGGTTACCAGTGGGTCCCCGACAGCACGGGATTTTCAGACGTGCTTGCGCACATACCTTGGTAGGGTCCGTCTTGCGGATCACCAACGTTCTCAATCACACGTTGAATGTAAACAAGGGGTTCCTCTGTGCATGTGTTCCACTTTTCAACCAACACCCTTCCGATTTTTTCACCTGAAGGATGAGAGCACGACTAATTGAACGCCCTCAGGAAATGCATGGCTACCTTAAAGGTGCGTCAGTAGGCAGCTTTCTGAGACATTTACTTAGCGCCGTACTGAAAAACGTGTGGTAGCACACTTAATCCCGAAGAGACTGAAGGATCTCTTGTACCTCGATCACAAAGAAGTCGCTGGTGCTGGTGTGCATTGTCACACTACTATGCCTAAGCTGGCATCGGCTGGCAATAAATCTCTGTTCAACGATAGTACCCCTCGGGGCATATAGCGGTGCCATACAGTACCGTATCCGGCCAAAGTCAAAAAGGTTTACGGTTATTCTACTATGCACGGGCTTTCAGTAGTCTGACCACTGAATATATATGTATATATATGAAGTTTGCGAGTTGCGAAACTGCAGGGAAAAAACTGGAAACAACGTGCTCAAGTCCAAAATGACTTTGATCAGAACTGTGGCACTGCCGGAATCCAATGAGTCCTCCAAAGGAAAAAACAAATATTGAACTGTCGGAGAGTTGTCAATAACTTTTTAAGTAGTACCTCACAATAAAGAGTTTGTCCGTCGTTTGACAGTTTTTTCACCTTCTAAAGGATTAGCATACAATCAGTCAAACTTTGGATCTAATAAAATGTATGCACTCATCTTTAATTCGCAGAAATAGAGCAAGCAGTGTTTTACCACTTACCGTCCAAGAATTTTTGCAAAGATGAATATCCCTTGACCATCAGATATGTCGTCCACGTAGGTGATTGACATGATGGTTGCTTACTGGCCTCACCAATTGTTCAGACTAATCAATACTACGTGTGTATGGACCTTCACAATATCAAATGTGTTTCGAATGCAATAAATCCGAATAATGTGATCCGATCGCATCTACGAACTAGACGACAAAACCTATCCTTCCCCGTTACAGGTACACAATACGTTTTCTTTTGACACTAGAATGCTATTCACATGTGCTACTCATTCGATCAGACCTGGATTGATGATTGGTTCATCTTAGACTGTCCAACTACCTAGATGCAAGGAAGGTCCAATTGGCGTAACCACCGCACCTGAAAATTACAGCACCAGTGTTTGTGTTGTACAGGCCGGAGTGACACAAGGATCACGGTTGCTTATGCCATCCCTGTAACCAAAAAGTAGAAATGACTTTTTTCCGATATACACAGAAAAGCTTCTACAACACAGTCACTCTTAATCGCAAGACAAATATTGAATTGAACACATCTGATCGATTTTGTTTTGTTTGTAGATGTCCAACTTGTGCATTCATACATCTTCATTTTAACCCAGCCTATGGAATGGAATCTATAACTGCGTAAAAGCACACACATTCGTTGGAAATTCTACCGGCTGAAAGAGCTGTGTCGCGGAATTAAATGCGAAGTTAATGTGTGTTGGAATGAGTCCCAAGCAGTACTGCACTCGTCTTTCTCTTTAAATTCAATGTGTAGCACCTGAGGTTGACAAGCCAAAATCACTTAAAACCTCATGACGAAAGAAGAAACACTGAGCTTTTAAATTAATTTATGGTGGTATCTTGTGGTATCTACGTAATTTTTAATATACGTCATAGGAGCACAATTGGTAGTTTCTAAATATAGGTTCATAGGTTCATATTCAAGCCAAAGCATTCCATCGTCACCAAATGCTGAAAACAATTTAGTACCACGTAACGAATATTTCACATAACTAACTGATAGCAGTCACGAAGAAAATATCTGCAAAAGTCCCATGCACATAACCAAGTACCTAATATACAGTTATGCTCATGAAGGGAAGAATTTAGCGATCGTATGCATCCCTACCGTAACCTAAATACTTTGGGCAAGGTCCTCTCAGGACAAGAGGCGTTTTTCCTCAGCGAGAAATGCCCTGGTGTTTTAACTGAGAATATGTGGGAAATTTCTATGTCCCTCAGGCTAATATAAAAAATATGGAATGTTACATTCATCTTCCGTTATGGCTGAGTTTGACACTGGGAGGAGCACTAGCGTTTGACCCATAGAACTATTAGAACCTGAGCAGTGTTATTCTTAACTGTTTAGACCACCTCCCCTCGTAATTTCCACGTGTTATTGGCCTTAAAGTACTATTTTTATACTCAAATAAATTTGGTTTGATGAGGCGATCTTCGGACAGGCCAACATTTAAGGTATATTTATTCTAGTGTGGTTAAGAAATTGCTCAGTCGAATAAACGTGGGATACATGACTGAACGCTTCCTGTGAGGACGTCATTCATCGCAAAGTACTAGCAAAAAAGCTGCAGCACACATCAAGGAAAAAATCCAGAGCGTCTGATAATTATCACTTTGAAGCCAACAAAGACAAATGAAACACGGTCTAATGGAGTTACTTACCTCCACTCCTTGAAGGATTTCAAGTCTCAAGGTCAAGGTCTCAAGGTCGTTTGTTTTTTCTTCTACATCATGCATTTTATGCTTGTGAATTCAGGCAGCTGATGGATTGTACAGTATCATGGATTACTAAGTAGGCACTACTGAAACTCTGTAGTAAAAAACATTTTTGTATCAGGATGTAACGGCATTTTCTGCCGTCAGTTAAACTTAAGTGTGATCCGGATATTTCTATAATGATGTTAATTAGTGGTCCAACCAATTCCAATCCTAATACCAAGTACCAGCTGTGTAATGTGTAATATATGTGTATAATCCTAAGGTATGTATTCTTCAACTATGATTTTCTATTCGGCTCTGCTTGTGCAGGAACATAAGGAGGTGCATACCGTGAGTGTCTGGTATAAGATAAATGGAAATCTAATTGTTGTCTCGAAATCAGGCAACACGGCATACTGGGAAGACCAGCGTAATTGTACAGTCCTTTATGAACTTGACTTCCAGGGATGAAAAAATTCGCAATCCGATATTACGCTTAAAGTAAATAGGACATTTTCCCTGCAGAACACATCTCAAAGGGTGGTGAAATCTGTTGGACAGCCCACAATCGATTTCACAATTCTTGGGGAACATTCTCAGTTTCCTATCAGACTTGAACCCCGAAGTGTGTACATTTGAAAAAATACACTCATGCATATCAAGCTGATGTCATCTCGACTATCGTATGAAATGAAACACGAGTTGGCCTTTGTGTAGCACTGTCGGATGAATACCACAATCCAAAGATTCGTTTGGTGCCATGGTGAATCACCGTCTGACACAGATGTCATTTGCAAATGAGTGTACTTTGATAAATGAATGGATTTTTAGTCGATGAAACAATCTCAAACACAAAAGGTTTGGTGAAATATAGGAAAATCCCTCGCCTGACGGAATTCAGTCCGCCTTGAAACTTGGCTCGACATAAAGCTTGTGTATCGCCCAGCAATAAATTTACCCATCGATTATGAAACCTCTGTTAAACGATAAAAGATCATGATGCACTTAATCTAGAGCAAACGGAGAACAAAAAACCACTTGAGATGCTTAACAATTAACTAGTCTTGCGTGCTATTAGGTGCGGGAATCGCTAGAAGTACTTAGTTGCAAGATTATCGGTGACCTTTTGATCGAACGAGGTGTAGAACTCTCATTATAATAGACAAAATGTATGTGAGATTCGAAATTGTTTAAAAGGGGCCTCCTTTTCTCGGTATTGTATGAAATCTTAGGAGAAGCCAATGGGACTCTTTTCTCCACACCTTGACTACAAGTTCCAGACACCTGTGGGCAAATCTGCAGTCTTGTGACCTGAGCGCCGAAATTCCGCGAAATGCGCGACTGGTGCTGTGTAATTGTCTTTGAGTTGCCTGATGCACTTTACTGGAGCTATGATCTGCATTGTATAGTGAATGGTTCACTATGGAAGATAGAAATGACTTCAAGTAATCCTATGTAATAACGGTATTTTCTCAGCTAGTCCTTCAAATCGGCGTTCCATTCGAAACATCCACAAAAACGTTGCACAACTTGTAATAACACCCAAATCCAGGCCGAAAACTTATGTACAACGCACCGTATGTGGTGGCAACAACCTGGAAGTTGGACGCATTCTGAATGCATTAGGGGCAACTTACATTCGGCGGATACTCGATCATAATTAATTGTTCTTTCCGGACTCGCTAATCACATGCGTGATAGGTTTCTTGGGCGTACCAAGCCTGACTGTGAGCGGGAAAATGTCCAACGTCTTATTCGTAATGGGTGCTCACGCTAGGCTTCCGACAGACCAGCCCATAGAATTTCTGCAGTGGTGCCCAGAAGCATCTCTAGGCTAGACTCACTTGGTCCAGTGGACGAAATCCTCGCATTTGCCGGCCGGATTTGGTTTATATGCCGTCTTAGCCTGGCAGCTCCAACTTGAATCTCGAAGAGTATTCACCACGCCAGCGAAGGATGTGTCCTGAAATCCACGTAGGGTGTTTGCCGCTGTGGTCCCAAGCCAACACTCTCTAGCCCCTCACAGAAAGAGCGCGCGGTGGTGCCATGATGTCAGTTGTGCTTGAACTTAGTTCTCTTGTTATGGTGACTCAAATACGTTTTCTGCAGCCGGACCGAGTTATGCGGTGTTCAAAGCTTCCTTCGGAACAGGGCATCTCCTGGTGAACTATATCAGATGAGTTGGTGCTTGGTGTCCTTCCATCTGCTAGCAGGGACGTTTGCAAAATTTATTCCGTTGACCTCTTCCCTGTGGACCTCCAGAGTTCACGCTTCACAGTTTCAACGGAGCGTTGCGCTTGACTGTTTGTCTGTGGATGAAGCGGTGGCAAGCGGACATGAGTTATGCCACGCCGACGATGTGTACTAAATGCTGTTGCCCAATACAATAGTCTCTGGAGCTCCAGAGCAACCGAACAATCGCCGTAGTCCCAGAACCTTAGTAGCAGTTATGTGGCTATTCACCGGTGGAATGTCTGGTCGCCTGCTGTAAACGTCGACCGCGACTAAATGAACCTACGTAGTCGATTTGAAGAAGGGGGCTATTTTCGGTCGGCTGCGGCCGCGACCGTAGATAGGTTTTCACCGGCGACTTGGATGCTCCGCCACATCGCAGCCAAGACTTGGAGATTTGTTCATCTAAGAGCCCATTGAAAGCCAGTAGACGTAACTCCGAGCAAGGGTCTTCATCTTGTTTGTTTCCATGGTGAACCTAATGCAACTGATTCAGTACGAGTGATTATAACTTCTCTTGAATGACGATGCATTCTAAAAATAAAAAGGCACCCAACACCTAATAATACTGCTTCACGCCGGTTGAAGTAAGGTCCCAGCTCATCTTTTCGGCTGGTAGGTCACCATAAGTGCTCGCATGATTAGTCTGGTTGTTGCCCGCAACCTCTATCATCCCATTAACTAGAATGATCATAGTGTGTCGATCCCGAAAATCTCATCAATACCTATTGTGAAAAAGCCAACCCACAACTCAATTAGCGAACCTTGAAAATATGGTGTGTTTGGCCCCATTGTCAAGAAGCGTGACAATATTCACCAACGGAGAATAAATTCAGTTTAATTGGAGAAAGCCGGAAGGTTCATATAGCATGTTTCCCAACGATGGTCATCCTCAGTGCTCCTTCATGATACTGTACATCACCACCTTGGGCTTTTATAAAAATGGGTGGTCTGCTGGCTACTTTATAGTATAGTAAGCCATCAGAAGTAGCGTGGAGTTTGGGCTTGACGAAGTTTAGTCTAGTTTTTCTTGTTAGCTCTATAAAACTTTCTAAGTCTTTTGAGCTCAACGGCAAGGTGAACACCCAGTTTTGTGGTTGCTAACCCAGCTGAGGAACTCAGGTCCCTGGATGGTCACGTCATGAAGTGGAATAATTATCGTTTAGGATATCCGCGCAGCAATCAGTTCGAACGTAATCAAGTGGACTGTACAATTTATGTGACATCTTTGGTCAACTCAACACTTGTTTCTTTTGTCCTTTGTGATTCTGGTTACTTCGCTCATGACAAACGGCACCCACCATAATCACTGTTTTTTCACCACCAATCAATCTCGAGACTGTTCAGCTCAATCAGAAAGCCATCACGGGATAAATCTCAGCTTACGTAGGCAATAATCAGGGGAAAATCTACGGTTTTATCAAGATAAACGAGTCCAAGGGACTTTGCTCGTGTCACCTTTTGATCGTGCTTTCGTAAACTAGGTGCGCCTCATTCAGCACAAATTTGAGTTGCAGCGGTGAACGAAAACTGACCTATCCCGCTGCTAAATTCCCTTCCAATGTTCACAATAGAACTCAGGAAAATGATATTTCTCCCGATTTCAGAAAAACTACAGAACAGATGTTGTATTCAAGGCGAATGAAAAGTGATTATTCTGCTGGTCCGAATGTTAAGAAAACCACAATATCGATTAATCAGTCTATTTACATCTCTTGAATATCACCTGTGCATGTGATTTGCATCCAGATAAAAGCAATCGTTTTATTACTGGAAAGAAGTGAAAATTAACCAATATTCCACCACTGGACCTACACTTTGTGTACCTTGGTAGCCAAATCGGAAGGCAACCAACAAAGCAGCTCAGAGAAAGATGGAATAATGGATGATATGTAACATCAGACTGACAGTATGATCAAGAAGAAATTTCATAGCACCTACAGCTGATGAGATTTCGCAAACAGCTCCGGGTACTCAAGTCCTGAGATGCGTATTGCGGCTCTTTTTACAGTGTACGGGATCATACAATTAATATGAAGTGTAAGCAGACAACGGGTTTCCTAAAGACGAACGTTTCAGTTAACGATTATCTGGTCGTCAAACAAAACAACGGCTTTGGCTGGCCCCTTCCCTCATAGAGAACCCCTAATACCAGGTCCCTCAGGTACCACCTAGTGGATGACCAATGTTTTCAGAACGAAAACTTGGTTGTTCGAGCTGCACAGCATATAGTTCCTTCATTCCTTTGGAATAGCGAATCTCCAACCTGATTGTTGAATGAAGAATATGGTGATAATGGTCACAACTGCTCCGATTGTTTGTTTACTGTCATTAGATCGTTGACAGTTTGTCTGAAAAAGGACCCAAGGCCCCATCTACACACTGTCTGCAAATTTGACTGATCATTTCAGCCTTTGTTCTGATTTATGCTGTCCGGTAGACAATTAATATTTGGAGGTCTATATTTCCGCCACCGCTTCTTAAACAGTTTTGGAGGGCGAACAAAAGTGCTACAGGACCACAGGGTAGACAGTGTTCAGGGAGCAAAACGAAGATTGACGGCTGAATAATGTACACCTAAATGTACACCTAAACTTACATCCAAGTAGTGACGAAAGTTTTCGTGCGGTATGGAGTACCTTGAGGCGGCTATGTTTAATCCGACAGCGATTTAAGCATATTGATCGGGAAAATCACCGGTATAAGCACGAGCAATGCTGTGTACAATCAACTTACCAAAACCAACGACAGAAACTTGAGTGGCCCTTATCTTCTGTTAATTGTGTTGCGCCGACATTTTCAATAAGCCAATAACTATCTGACTCATACAACGCGAGTGTCAATTATGAAAAAGCTGTTGGCCGTCGAAGAGTGCAAGGACCACTGCAGTATCTAATATTTTTACGTCCCCTAGCTGCTTTTAGCTCCTCATCTTTGCAATCGCTTGACAGAAATCGGCCAAATGAAAGAATGACCACACCACCACCTAGTTATGCCTAACAGTCTGCATGCCGAAGTCGTGTCTGACGTTGAATGCTGCTGCTTATGTACTACATTCGATTAATCTCTTATTTAATTGTAGCAACAAAGAGGTTTGGGCAGTTTTCTTAGTCTACATTAATGCTTCTGACACCATCGATAAAAATGTTATCGCTGCTCCTCTCTGAAGTTACTAGTTCGGTATTCATTCGAAAATCGAACTTAATTTACGGATTAGAGCAACAAATTTCTTAATATTCATTGTTGTATTCCAACAGCTTGTTGTCGCTTCGGGTAGCTTCACTGTGTGTGTTAAAACGTGTCTATCCTCGATTTTTTACCCAATGCAAGTCGCCCGTTAGGGTGGTGCTCGGCTGTACGTGCAACATACTGGAATACGGCGCAGATCTACGGGCCGGGTTTAGTATACTCACAAAATAGTCCCAGATGCGTTCCCTATCGCTGAATGATGAAATACACCTTTACCAAAGAAGGCTATAGAATGCCTTGTTTAGCAACTCTCCTTTCCCCATTGTTATTGCGGTTTGCATTCAATGATCATCCACGTTGAAATATTTGAGGCTAGATGTTTCAGGTTTGCGTGGTTTGCGTTCGCTCTTACAATAGCCCGAAGACTGAAATTTTACGACCTACAACCCAAGAGGCTAAACGTATTCTACAATCTCACCTTGAAGGTTTTGGCTTCCTGCGTCCCGCTGTACTGGATTTTCTGTTCTTTCATTGTACCCTTTCAACTGCTTGAGCCTTCCACCTCACTGACAAATCCATGAAGCATGCATCAAGGTGCAATGACATAATAAAGGATGTATTTTCACCAAGAACAGTAGCCCTTATTAGAGGTTGTTAGAGTCCACTTCGGATACTTATCAACCCCATTGCCCATGGAAGACCGTTTCAATTTCCAGTGCTCGGTTAAAATTCAAGCTCATCTTCACTTGCACTTTAACATACACAGCTCCGGTGTCCCTTCCTTAGGCTGACACCCAGATAACAGTACCTTCCTAAGGAAACCTAATAATATATGTGTTACTAGATGTATCAGTTTTCGTTCCCATCCACAAGATTTTATACGCTCTTTCAACTCCTTTGTAACGCTGTACGCTACAGGTGCACAGAGTTCTTCTGGACGCAACGGACGCGACGTGACGTGACCGACTGTCCTACATTGGCCTATTACTAAACCACCACAGAAGTTAACCACTTCGTAATCCTTTAATAGGTGCTTAGTATCATAGCTAAGCAAATATGAGGGTGTAAATTGGGTAATCCGGCCTTGAGTGTGCCTGAGCTTGGTGTCTAACGGAAATGATGGGATTTATCGTCATCATCATCATCGACAGCATGACATCAGTGTTCAACACCGATGCTTCACTGCCTCTAGAAAGGAGGTTAGCGGTAAATTTCAAATCCTATCCAAATGTATTGTAGCATGTCGGCACGGCCTCCACACTCTTTTCTTCAGTATGGATTGCATCACGCCAACAGCAGTTAGCCGGGAAAACTCTCATACACAAAAGTGATCATTAGAAAGGGTCCCAACGGATGACCACTTCAGGCGTTGGCTGCAGCACAGTCACGTTCATGCGTCCGGGTGTGGTTAAGCCGTAAATTGGACACCCAGGATCACGATGCTCCATCCGATATGGGATGGATTTTCATTGGTATAATCCATGTTCGTGTATTGTTGTTGTCGCGTCGTCGAGACGAAATGCTCGGTCAAAATACCTCACCGAAAAGTACTAGTGAGAGTCAACTACTATAGTCTAATCTTGTTGAGCTGGTTACCACATATTTTTTCCATTTTAAAAATATGAACAGTGGTTTTGCCTAACCAGAGATTCGCAACCACTGGAGGCCCTAATCATTCTCAATCTTCCGCTTATTTGATCTCACTAAACTTCGCAAAATTAGACTTGATCTCATATGATACACAAATCCATCGCCTTTCAGGCCTTCTTCCGGACGAGACTAAAAATATCACTAACTCATTGAACACGAACATGTATACAACCAAACAAACGCGTTTGACAGCAATAAAGATTCGTTTACAAAAGTCAAGCCTGATATCACAATTATCACATCACTGTTATTAATTGGAATTTCATGGAACCACAAAACCGAACAGTGTCTCCCTTCAGTAAACAAAATCTGCAGGTCCGCTCTCTTTCCAACCTAAGCGATTCAGTTTTCCAGTTGCTGTGAACCTCATTCACTTCCGACTGCCTTAGACTATTTGAATAATTTATCGGATGAAAATACGATTGAAGGACTTTGATTGCAGATTAATGGGTCACGTTAGTGAATTTAGTCAAGTACAACAAATTCGCCAATTATTTTTGGCAACCTTAGAAATGGCACCTTGACGTCCGAACTCATGGCCAGTATAGGCATGAAATACATTAACTAAGCAAAGCGCTGCTTAAATGAATTACATCAAAGTCTTTTTTGGAGACTATCACATCAGTCCACACGGGTCTCGCCAGGAGAACACGTGTATTATAAAAAAACATCATCAAGATATGTGTAGTGACCTAGGAATACCATTTCTAAAAGCATAACACTGACGGGCAAATCACCAGCACCTGTATTTACAAGTAATACTGTCGTGATTTTAGACCGATTCTTGATTCTGGTGATTTACTTGGATGATAGGGATGATCCCCATAAGGAAATGATTAACGTGTGAGTCCTTAAAACTACTTCGAACGTCTCTAACACCAATATTCCAGTGATACCTTCTTAAACCAAGGCATGTGCACTAACATTTGGAGTTGACGCATCACGTGCCCCCAAAAAATATCAGCCTCAAATCACTTCAGATAGATTGCTTCTTGTATTTTGTTGGTGCTCGAGTGGGTGTGGAATATTGCGAACGCGTTTAGGTATAAAACTAACTGGCTGAAAATGGTTTCAAAACGGTTGATTAAAGAATAGTCTAATTAAAGTCACAAGTAAAATGTTATTTGAAGAATCCATCTTATGCTGGTCAACCGCTCTCAGAGCACTGTTGGCGGCCTGGAATAGCACCGTATACGTGCACGAATTGGGATGAGAAATTAAACGTGCCTCATTCCCACTAGAAATGCACTGGGAACTTTTGGACAATAGCTGGTATCTGAGGCAAATATTCACAGTTCCAGCACCAGAGTCCCAAATTTTTGTGCTCTTTTTGTCTACAAGTAGCCCTATCGTCCGAAACTAAAGCCAGCCACTAGCAATAACTAGAAAGTTAGAGGAGAGAAGAATGTTGGTAGCTCAAGCAGCATATAGTCAAATCGCCAAGCTCAGTGAACAAACCAACGACTATAACTGGGACTTTCAGGAAAACTATAATTATAATAAAGCACAATAAAGCTATGCTAACGGTTACCAGTGGAGGAGAATCTAATTCTGAAGCTACACCGAAAACTGCCCTCGGTACTCCAGGCCAAAGTCGTGGACTCCTATTCACAAAGCGGATCCATTGCTGAAGTTGCAGTTCACCCACCAAATATTTTTTCAGTAGACAACATACCTGAGAGAATGGGAGCACCCGAATCGGATTACCAATCTATCCTGTCAATCTTAACTATAAACTTAATGCGATACACACCATTCGGAACCAGTTCACGGTGTATAATATTGTGCCAAAGGGACAACTGAGTGATTTTGAAGTTTCTCGGGTCCGAAAGAAGTAGAGTTATCAGTGCTTGGATCAGTTTAATGTACGTTCCTCATCCGCTCTTGACGTGACGTGATAGTCCCTTGCAGTGCACCGAACCCGCAGTGGTTTCACCTCACAATAAATGTTATCATTAATTAGACACACTGTCTGAAAGAGAAGAAGGTTTGAAGGCTCCATGATGTTATAAAAAAGGACGGCACAATAAAAGCTCGACAACAAATGAAAAAAAGCGATAAGACTGTTTCTTGGGGATCTCCTAAGTAGTTTGCCATATGGCGGGATTTTTGAGTGCACCGCCGACAATAATGCCACCGATTTTGCATAATGCCGTCCAACCAAACCATAAAGTGCAGATAAGTGGTGCATATACTATAGTATTTCAGTTCTTTTGTCCACAAACATCACGATCATCATGGATACTAGACGGTTCGGGGCACCCGGCACTTCAAACGTTAATAAGGTATATTACCTGTAAAGGACAGCTTCTACTGTATGTCCACAGATGATACTGCGCTAACCTAATAAATAGATGTATATGGCAAATATGGGAATATTTGAGCCTTTTACCAGGTTTTTGCTTCCTCCTCTCTTCTGCTAACTGACGGCCTGGACCATTTTATCGTGCTGGACTGCTTTGTCCTAGTGGATTTACTTCGTTCCATTTTGAAGCTACTACATAAGAAAAATAATCTCACGTAGTAGTTTGAAACTTCTTTCTATAATAACATTTCGGTTTCTACTCTAGTTTGGTCACCAATATTTGGAAGCAAAATCTGTTTTCCCATTTGTCAGTGGCGTTCACACCTTGATAACATTCCGCTTGACGCATAGACACCAACGGTCTAACCAAGCGCAAGGCGAGTTGCCATATGTGCCGGAGTAAACAGTTTCTGTCAGAAACATACATATTTGAGCTAACTCCCGATAGCCAGAAAAGGCTATGTTGAGCCAAAAATTATGGAGCTAAGACGTTGGTACAATCTATGCTGGCTTCAGTGAGAGTTCCAAAGTTTCTCTGAAAAATAACCTGGTAACCAGTCCGAACGCCTAGAACAAATCTCGCACTTCAGTAGAGTCGTGGTTAGACAGACTAAACGAGCGCTAAAATAAAGTGCTATAGAGTGGCCCTAGTTCCACGATTGAACCACTTTAGTTATAAGACTTTAGTTAGTTATACGACTTTATTTATAAGACTAACCTTGACCACCCTACCAGCGATAGCCGAAACTTTTCAAACCGTGACGTCATATTCTACTCTAATGAATTTTTTTAATCCACAAGATTTCCATAGGTATTTTATGTCTACCTCCGTTAAGGAATGTCGACATCGAGCGTGTCCGAGTGTCACATGCTGCATTAGCAGATCGTCCATAAACAACGACCAAATAACGCAGGTGTGTACAGCACATTACCTAGCTTTATTTGTTTCATTACTTTTTTAAAACAAACTTCGGTCAGCTGGCGCGTGCAGGTGTTCTGAACATTTGCTAGCAACGGCAAGCAGGTAATCACTGAGCTCGTGAAACGGTTTAAACCCAATTTTATTAACCAGCTTGCTGTGACAAATTTAACAAGCCAATGAACCTAGCTTACAGTAACTTGAAGGTACATCACCGTAGTCCAGATATTTGATTGCAACCGAAACCGGCTACAATGTATCCGTAGAGAAATGGGATTATTTCTTGCTGGGGGTAAGACGACAGTTGTGATAAATTGGATTTGAACAATAGGCTCCTTGCGATAGCTTTGCCCTACAAAACGAAATGTTTTCCATAGTATTTTGTGGTAAAAGAAATCTGATAGTAATCCCGCCACTGTTGTTAAAAGGGATTCACCAGGAGCTCACTGACCTATTACTTTCGAATCCACATTGGGTGAACGGGGACTTGTCGAACTGCGGAGAATGCATTTGTATATACTGGATGCCAATGTGTATGGTGTAACATTTATAGTAGACCAGACTTCCAATAATTTTGGCATCAAATTCAGCACCAATTTTCCAAACTTATGACTGAGTCTTTCAGTAGGTGGTGCATCTAGTGCGTCTTCCACTTCCTCCCCAACGTGAGAATACTCCGTCTCATTGTCCTGGCTTCCGAAACTCGGACGGCTTGTGCCTCACCGGTTTGACAGTCAGGCTTCAAGTACGATGAATATCTGCTTCGCGAAATAGGAGAGCAACTGTTGGACACCAAATGGGTGCCCTTACTGAAAAACACGCTTTATAAGCAGCATGAGGTTTTTGCTTGTAACCTGTCGTAAGTGTCCCAAAAGTAAACATGAATCTACTGATTATATTGTTTTTACTCCTGGCTGTTGCATGAGCACGAATTTCAGTTGTGTTGTCAAATGTACGCAAAAGTAAGTCTCGGTTCCTTGGACTCTGCACTGAATTGTGCGATGCTGTTGGTGCTTTTAGAGCCTACTCATGTGTACAGCATAAATTCACTCCTCTTTCTTACCCATGAACAGTTGCGTGTGACAACAAAAAATCTTCGACCACGGCCATTTTTCCGCCTCTTCCGAAATTAAATCCAAGTATGACAAAATATTCTCACCGCTATTAAAATGCAGCTTGTAGAGTATACGTTATCGAATTGCTGTTGTGCTCATAATAATACCACTGTTGTCAACTTTGAAATGCTAGTATTTTATATTAGGTAGAACCTCAACTACGGGATTTGATGAACCCCTGAATAATTGAGCTTTGAATAAACTTCTAAATTTTAATCGCAGAAAATTTTTCTAATGGGTCAAGTAACATATGAGCTACCTTATCATCCGCAGAGAGATCGATAAAATACAATTTAATTTACAGAATGCCTAATTTGCTCAATTTAAGACGCACTTGGTTGTGAGTATGTGTGTGGTAGTAGATGATTCTATGAACATTTTTGCCTTATCTTAAACGACAACCCCATTTCCATCTTGAAGCAGGACGCGAAATTCAAAATAATTCTATCCACTGCATGCGTGCGTGCATCGTAGCTTTTATTCACTGTAATCAACCTGTATCGAATAAGTATTCTAGTGCACCCACACAACATCTGTGTTGCGTCATAAAGGTGGGGACATCGGTGGACGCTGAACTGAACCCCCGTGGTAATGCAAACAATATTAAGTAATCTAAATACTTCTGCCTCGCGGTTCGGCATACGCTCCACACCTGCAAAATGTAAAGTGCTACTTCAAGACTGGGTGGGCTTGAGCCTCATGCTTACGGATGAACCGATTGAGGTAATAGACAGATTTGTTTACTTGAGGAGCTGTATGAATCCCGGTGGTCTCGCGAAAGATGATATTAACATCCGGATCGGGGAGGCCGGAGCAGCTTTTGCGAACCTACGTCACATGTGGCGTAGACGTGAGGTCAGCTTCTCTGTCAAGGGTCGAGTTTACAATGCTGTGGTGCGATCCATATTACTATATGGATCCGAGCACGTCAAAAGTTTTCAGTATTTGACCATCGATGTCTTTGAAGCATTGCCCGAATCTGATGGGAACACCGGATCAGCAATTCTGAAGTACGTCGAATGGTATTCGGGAGAAATAACTCACCCTCGATAGATGAACTGATCACACTGCCTAGGTTACGCTGGCTTGGCCACGTGCTGCGTATGCCAGTCGACCGACTTCCTTGAATGGCTCTTTTCGAACAACCACGTGAAGGGTGGAAGAGAGCCAGAGGTGGTCAGAAAATGACTTGGCAGCGAATTATGAAAGCCACTATCAGCAAACTCAGCTGCGCTGGTCACTGCCCTCTTCCTTGATTAAGACCCCGAGACGGGTCACATGAATGGTTAGAGGCATTGTCAGACATGACACAGTCGCGCCGTCAATGGCGCATCCGATCTATTGCCTTCAATGCATAGCTCCTTTTCCAACCCCCCACCTTACTTGACAGCCCACTGACACTGCTGGATTTATGCACCAATTTATCATCTCCCGCCTGTAATGTGCAGCTACCATCCCCCCTCAAATCATCGGTGAACGAAACTATGGCAGTAACAAACACCGTACGACGAGTACGCGGTTATTACAGCCGATAATGACGATGATGATGATGATCCGTTATAAAAAGTCGGTTCTAAACTAGCAGTGAATCAAGCAGCCAAGATATGTCCCGAGGAGTTTCTAGATCTGTAAACGTTGTTGCAGCCAACCGGTTCCAAATAAATAAAAGATTCATGAATCTCCCACTGACAAATTGACAGACCAGAGTGAACAAAGTTGCCTCAAAGGAACCGATGTCCGTATATGTGGCTCGTTCAAGGAAGACTCTAATAATCGAATGGCTTGAAACCTTACATTTAACGGTCATGTCACGTGCACCCAAAATACTCTTCACGCTGAAGGCATAGAGATGCATTTCGTGAAATGCCCTCATTTTACACTGCATGTATGTTAACAAGGGATTCAAAAAATGTCTCTCGTCCACGATAACAGTCAGCTGTTATTATTACACAAAGTCTGCCTTAAGTTTCGTTGGGTGTGATATTCGGGTTACCACAATATTTTTTACTCTTGTGACACTACTCATAAGGCTGCTGGAAGGAAGAGCTCTCGGCAACCTCATGCGTGACATATATTGGCAGTGTTTTTTAACAACAGAATGAATGCAGCGCTGACACCTTTATGGCACATGGGTGGGTGCATATCCTGGCTCTCGAAGTCATATGCCTTATGCAATACGATTGTCCACAGTTCCGCAGATTAAGACAATTGTCTCGTTTTCTCTCAAGTAAAACAATATGTTCTGTGAACGAAGGTAAAGTATTTAAAAGTACGTAACAAGTTTCAAGTAGTGAGGAAAATATTTCTCAAACTGAGATCTGATCTGTGGATGTGAGCAATCAGTTTTATAAGGAGTTTCTTAATGGGTAACATCAGCTCATTCATGAATATTTAACACGTGGCTACTGTTGAAGTCGATTTTTAAGGCAAGCAACTTGTGTTACTACTGCTTTGGTGGTTACCGTACAGAACATGTTGGTCCCTCTCCTCTCACGCAACACACATAAGAGAAAATCAGCTGTTACAAAACTGCATTTGCTTATTAAATATCGAGTAAACCTTATGTCTGCGAAAGATATTAGCGAAGCCAACAATTCAAAATTAAGGCAATTGCATTGATTTGGTATATTTCGCGTGAGACTTCCATGCTTCTTGTTACTGAAAGGGCAATCTTCCAACAAAGGAGAAAGCTTTCTTCCTCAGCTCCCATATGCCTGTAGGCTAGAAATTTTAATAAATGCTCAAAATGCTCTTACGCATCGTGCAGCATAGCGTGAAGGGAAACTAACAAAATTTAATTTTGCAACCTAAGCTACCGATATTCTCCCCAAAGTTGGAGTTTCCGTTTGATCCTCGGCTTCAGGCTCAGATGTTCTTCAGAATTCTGCTGGATCCCTGTAGAAAGCACCTGTTACATTTTCTGTGATGAGCGGTTTACCAAAATGGGTATCTCCTCGCTTACGGCATTGGGGGAACTAGTTCGACCGGGAGACATAAGACCGATTTCCATTTTTGAATTGTTCCAGCGGGCTTGAAACAGCACAGCTTTTACTAAGTTGCTAGTTTGGATTTTCAGGGAAGATTCACATATCGGAATAAGTGTGTCCTATATCTTCACGGTGTTCGAACCTGTACCTGCATCGTATAGGCACCGCACTTTCTGAGTAAGGTATTCGTGGTGAACGATCCCTCCCATCGAGGTGAAAAGCTACGACTTCATGGAAATTCCGGCGGCCCTTTTCGCTTATTCTAATTCAATTCTTAACCAAAAACTGGGCAACGATGATCTGGATTTATCCGAATCCATGCGTTGCGGAAACCACACACCGCAAGTCGCCTTCGAAAAGGATTCAAATAAATTTTGATACGATGTACCTGCCACCTTATGCTTAATTAGGAGCTTTCTTCATACAGCTTTAGACATCCGACCTTAAAGAACGCTCCAAAAGCGGTGACATTGTCTCGTTAAAAGCCACTGGTTGTGTGAATAGTGCCTCATGCTAGTAAAAAACCCTACTGAGAATGATCGAACAAACCGTATGGGAACTTATTTGGAATGAAGCGAGGCGCGTAACATATAAGAAAGCGTCACCTGTCATACAAAATAGCAGCAGGATATCAGTGAAAAGACCAGTTAAAATATGCATCAATATAACAGTTCTGCCGGAAAGTTCCAAACACCTCCATATGTATTCCAGTACTAACAGCTTTCACACGTTTGTTGATGAGTGAATTCTATGGACGCGTGGTAACACATAATGACATTCAGATTTCACTAGACTTTATATGCGTACTGGTTTTCAACACTAGTCCAGTATTATGCACAGCTGTTTAGACATAACACATACACATAACGCTGCTGGGGACTCTTCGACAGCTCACAACCAGTTTTTCCATCCTTGGGGCTCATTAGGTAGGCGCCGCCCCCGGTTTCCCGGTAACGTTACGTTTTGTTTGAATCCAAATTGAACAGATTTTGACATATGATTTTATTTTCACAGTGATTTGGATTTTCATGCAAGACCCCACCAAACGTCCCGTTTGTTGTATTCTTCAACTAAATATGCCACACAAAGGCTACCTCATAATTCAGTTGGTACAACATTCTAGATATCGTTATCGGTATATTTGCACAAAGGAAACTACACACAAGGTTGCTTAAAACTCACCGAAAGCTCAAGATGAGTTTCGCCTTTCTTAGGGTTCATCAGGTAGATGCAGTCCCCAAACCTACCTCAACCTTATGTCCTACTTGGATCGAAGTTGGATGGATTTCGACAATTACTCTCATTTGCATAAGAATTTGATTTTTAAGGGAAACTAAAGTAAATCCAACTGAACCCCTCATTTATGGTAGTCTAATTCGGTTTTTTACGCAACATCTCTAATCTCGTACCAACTGAAAGATGAAGGGTCCTGATTCAGCACATTCAGTTAAAGCGAATCAGCAGAAAAGAGAGATGCAAGTGGATTCATTTGGGTTTCATGGTCCAGAGACTCTCAGTTCTTAATGAATATTATGAACGAAAACAGACCAGCTTGCCTCAGTGTCTTCGAAAGTATTTGTGATTATTCATGACTCCAGTTTTATCGCCCTTACTAGCGCATTTGCATGATGTACTGAATGGGTTGCTTGCGTACTCACACTTGAGCACAAACTGGATCTACGCAAGTACGGAATAGAATTTTCCGTTTCTGGAAATTATAATGTGAGATGTGCTAGTTGAAAGCAAAACTCGTTTTTTCAGAGTTTGAATATTCAGAGAAGTCCGCAGATTCATTTTGTTCTGTTGAATTTAAGGTGACCGAGTAGCGTAGTCACTTTGGCTACTTTTACAAGGCCTTCGTCAGTCCACTTGATATTCGCTTCATTGGCTCCATTCAACAATGATTTGAGCTCTCTAGATCAGGCGCGAACCAAATTTTGCCTCAGCATAATTAAGGTTTATCACCACATTATTCGAAAGTTAGGGCCCGAGTATTCGCAAAAAAGGATTGCAGTGGAAAGCCTGTCGTATTCTCAACGTATCGGTGACAGCAACTGTATGTTACAAAATTGTTTCCGCATCTGCATTAGCGTATTGGTCCTGTTTATAGAAATGCAATCCTTCCAAAGCCTGCCTGTCACCATCTTCTGATATTCTATTGAAAGGTAGGCGTGTACAATGCGGAGTGAAAATAGCCTTTGTATATTATTGTGAGCACTATCCAGAGCGCTACTGTTCCTGTAGATAAGCTTGAAATTTTAGTTGGCTGAAAATGCAATTACCACTGATACATAGACTATCGGATATGCCTGCATCTTCTGCCAGTTTAGTCAACTATTTGAAGCAGGGACTGACAGGCCTGGAAGTCTTAAAGTACCCTCGGGAGGCCGAAACTATGATTGTATCAATATGAAATATGAGTAAGTACTCTATCAAACTTCTCAATAACCACATGCGATGCACAATAGCCGTGCAAGTTGAATGATATACATTCGTCAAAGCCGTTATTTAGCCCCTCTTATGACATCCACAACAAAACAGACGTTGATTTCATCTAGAGTGTGCAAAAGCTTTGCTATAGATTGTCAATATGTAGACGAGGTCTTAGATCGAGACCTGAGTAAGTGAACGTCAAGACCACTGTGGAATTCGCTTACAAATGTCAATTATTAACCCAGTAAACGTCGGTGAGTTCCATAGACATTACGAATGCATAATCGCGATGTAGTGGTAATGTCCTTGGCAGCTTGGTACAGCACCTGTCCGCTAAGCTAGAGGTTTTCCTTATTCATTTTTGTTCACCTCGAAACACTTCACTTCCAGTTTATAACACGATTCTATATCATTCACCAACTGGCATAGCTCGTTTCCTTCAGGCGGCGGTGCTGAAAATCATGAAAATTGTGGGTTTCCGATGAAGAAGTGAATCCTCTCATCGGGTTAACAGGGCAGTTTCTTTTAGGCAAGAATCTAACTTTTGGAGGACTGCTTAAGACCTTCTGTCTGAGGAAGTGATGGCGGCATTTAGAGGTCTTTTTCTGGACGGAAGGATAAAATAATTAATAAGTCGCAAGTATTTTTATGCAGAGGCTCGATGTATTCTTTTGACATAGGCACCAAGTATTACACCACCAACAGTTACACTCTGAGTAGCAGTAAGCTGGGAAAGTGATTTTGCAGTTTGTGTGCAAACCACAACAAATTCCCTGTAGTTACCGCAGCCGGATGTGGTGAAAATCTGCGGTCAGACCAAAGCCATGGCATCTGCAAGTCCCGGAAGGAGGGCAATAGTCCAGTATTCCTCTGAGCTTCTAATTATCCACTTGAGACATTTGACTTGTTTCAGCTTATTCGGTACTATGTGAAATCATTGAGCAATTTGCATCCCACTTTAGTTAATTAAGGACTAAATGACATTAGAAAGCTAAAGTAGGACATGTGAAACTGTAAGTTTGTCATGCGCCTGTATACGATGAAGGCCCAAAGCACAAACTCATCACAGATAACCTACTGCACTCATCATCTAGCTTTTCAAGGTAGAACCCCAGGAAAACTAAGTGTTGCTGAATGCGCCTGAAGCCGTGGTAGTCGAAAAAAGGAAAAGATAAAGGGAGGTTTGGGATGGCTCAAAATAGAACCTATTTCGTTGTATTTTTATAAAGAGCTTCCGTTTTGTTAGTTTGAGTAGGAAATTGCAAAGGAAAAACAAGCATCGGAAACCCAGTAACGTGGCAGAAGGTCAACACAGATAAAGTAGCATAAACAGAACAGCTCAGCACACCTCAGGGTTGGAATGTAAATTTGGTCAAGTAAAAGTTAGAGGAGGAGACCATTCCACCCTTGTGTTCTTGCTGAAGAAGGGGAGGTTTGAAGGCTTCGTCCATGCGTAGACCATCACTTAGTTAATTCTGTCACCAGGTAGATATACGAGTAACAGATGTATTACTTGATGTGTCTAGTAAACTGCAGTGGGGTGCACGCTGTTTGGCCCTCGATTTGCGCAGATGGAGGACAGCGACAGGTAAGGTAGACACTGTACATTCCACCAGGTTCCTACGAGGTCCTGGGTTTAAAACCAACCCAGCTACGTTTCGGTCAAGAACTCCATACGTCACTGTATTCACTATTTGTATGAAACATGAACGGATGATATCCTAGTGCACTGTGGTGCATCAGAGAAAAGCCTGAAAAAATCCACCGTGGTGAATGGGAGTCTCAATTGCTGTTCTCAGGACTAAGCCCAAAATTTGCATTTTATTCCTCTTTGCAGATTCGCACTGACATATAACCTTGATGGATGGAATGAAAATATGCCGTTTACGGCAGAGATATGTAGCCAAAGTAACTGATTCGGACTGAGGAGTCTATTGAGCTCCTCTTGTTATTTTCGTTGGCTTATATAACTATCAGCAAAACCAGTACAGAACAATGTCATCTCTGATTAGATGGACTAGCACTGTGATGCACTTTGGCGTCTATGTGTTGCTTTACGATCGTCGCTAGCCCGGCCATCTAATTCTTGGAGATGAATTTCTGATGTTAGAGAGAAGCGCTATTAAAAATTCATCGGCGCAGTCTTGAATTAGAAATAAACCAAGCGCTTACGGAAACGGGATATTGGACGGAGGCATAGGTACCACACTTCCAAAATGACAACATTGGCTTTGAAGCCATTCACGCCAAAAAAATCAACGTCACTCTGTTAGAGACTGGTTTCCTGTTCATCATGATAGCAGTGTGTGTTGTGAACGGGTTAGAAGTACCTTATTATGTGAACAAACGCAAATTACAGGGCCGTCACCTCAGAGCAGACGAATTTTCAGGAAGACCCACTGGGAACCAAGGTGGTTTTATTTTATATGCTGTCAAACTTGCGGAATGTATGTGCCCGCAGTGAGGTACCACATGCCAGTATGCGACAATCACTCCGATGCTGGAAATATTCAACTGGAGGTCAAGAGCAGAAATAGGGAACAATCTTCCCAGTGAATAACATAAACCTATAGGAGTATTGGGATATTTGAGATCAATTCACGATTAGCTGATAGTTTAAAGTGGTCCAGACCACCTGGCATGAGTTGTTGTACCTACACTGGAGATACCATGGGCATTATCAGTGCTCAGACGGCAAAAGACTGAATACTCCTGCTGACTTGCGGAGGATATATAGCGGCCATGTGTCTTATAATTCTGTTTATGAGGCTGTTTTAACTATTTTTTCGTCCGGATCACACCCACTTATACCTACCTACAGTTCATCTTTACATATTAAATGATGTGGCTGATATCATCAGAAGCCTTTAGGTGAATTCCCTAGTAAAATCCCTATTTTTTGGTTTAGGCTGACCACTGCTCTAGGAAGGGTGAAGTTGTTGCACTGGTTTACACAAGTAGACAACTGATTAAAAGTGCTAGTGTAGAGCATTGGGTTTGCCTTTGGGGTGTATCGGACTGACTGTATTTGTATTTGCTCTAAGCGAGATGGTCCAATAGTGTTGTCGGTAAAATGTATCCCATCCAGTGGTTCCTGGGTTGATGGTTTGATTGAACGGACTAACAAACCTACGACATACCCTTGAAGATTTCGCCCGAGGAGCCTTGAACTGGGATTCGAACCCCTGGTTTTCCCGTACACATTTAGAAGTATGTGCATTCTTTCAGCTGCCGCGCCTCGGATCACTTGTGGACAGGCAGAACGATAAGTTAAATCCCCAATATCGACTTGTTTTAGGTTAACAACCAATCTTCTAAAGTAACGGACTGAGTAACCAGACTACCAAATTCGGTCAGAAATGCAACGCTTTGGCCCGCATCCACTGGCAAACAGCGCAGTGACACCAGCGACTAGTTTTAAAACCCTTTATAGTCGGTGACTTCATGCGGCTACTCGGAACTATGTCCACAGACAGGATGTCTAGGCATATATCTTAGCACTTAGAAGGTTCGCATTTCGTTGGTACTGTACACTTTTCTATTCCTTTTGTTTACAACTCCCTATAGAGTTACTTCGTGGTTCACTTCTGCAGATGTGGTATATACTAATCAGGCTTTCAGTAATTTTGTCCAAAATAATTCACTCAGTTAGAGCTAGAAGTTCAACCAAAAAGGTCCATCTACGGCTGCAGAGAATGGAATAATCCTTAGAAAGGGTGCAGTCTGAGCTTGGCAAAGATACTACGAACATTTTGTGAACTATTGATCAAACTGTGCTGAGAGTTGTAAACACATCCTTAACACAGCCCCTTCTTTACTACTGCCTTCCATAGTTAAACCGCTCGTAAGTACGACACATTTCGACACCAAACACCATTGTGTTGTTGCACTTAACTGCTTTTCCGAAAAAAATACATTTTCACTCTGCTGACTATTACAGCAGAACATAAAGCATTCACAAACATAATATCTTTGACATCGGACGGTGCATTGAGTGATAACCACTCAAACTCAAGTCAAAATACAAAATCAGGAGCTAGCTAGATGGAGGTTACAAAAATATCATGAGAGTTTGGACAACAGCTGAGAGGAATTCCAGCCCATTTCCAAAAAAAGCGGAACGAAAATAGCAAAAGTCAAGTGTAAAATGTGTATTTTTAAATGATGTAGCTACATAGTCACACAGGGATCTTCGCGTAAATCGGGAACATTCCACCTTATATAGTAAAGGATATATATAGTAAAGAATCGGCCCACATCAGGTGCGGTAGGAGATCAAGTTGACACAGCATATTCCTCGGTGTTTGAGTGCAAGGTCGGATACTAATATATCCGCTTTGATTGTACCCACTAAAATTGAGGCTCAAGTGCCTAAAGTCAAGGTTGGTTCTGTGGGCCCCTCACTGGACGGCCAGAACTTTGTTTCTTCACTTTATGGGATGACCTGCGATCCTGACAGCAACCAGTCATACAGAGAAATCCGCATTTTGAGAAAATACTGGTACTTTCCAGATTATGTTTGCCTTCAAGATTTCCAGCATTAGCTATCATCCTGCTAGCAGGGAGCCTTCATCGTCCTTATGACACCGTTACGTAACGTAAAGTTTGTCGAACTCTTCAACTGCATAAAGAATTTTTCTCTACTTGAACTGTGTTGAAACTTGGTGCAGCGTATCTGTGAATAATCTAGAAGACTGTCAAGCACATGGAAAACCTGAGGAATATGTTTTGGAAGATAATCTTTTATAAAGATACACGAAGCCAAAACGTCAATATACAGTCGGTGCACCGAGGGACCGAAACAACATGTTTAATTCTGCCCGTACATCAGACATGACTCAACTAATGAAGTAGTGATGAAGAGACCTGTAAAGATCTTTGAATGAACTTCCTTCGTAGCTGGTTTTCGTGTGTCCCTTGAAAGCTGTCCAACAGTTAGAAAGGAAGTGACAAATTTGCTGCCTTTTCAACTTGTAAATAACTGTTTGTCTGCTCCCATGGAGATAGTTACATTGATCGAACAAGACAAATGTCCAGAAGAACTTTCAGCCATCTTCAACCTGGTTTTCAGAAGGAGCTAGGCGCGCGTCGCTACCAGTTCTGTTTTACCGCATCTAGCAGACAAAGAACGCCTAGTGTACGTCGCGAAGTTTTTACACTTATCTTCAAAGTACCTGAAAACTTATCGAAGACTGTAAGAACGAAGACTCCAGGAATTGCGGAAGCCATTAGTACAGGAATTCACCGGTCTAAAATTCGGAGGCCGTTAGTACAGGGGCTGGAGTTCATGTGGTCAGTTAGACAGTTTGTGACAACACGTGACTCCTATACCCGCGTTTATTTTCTGATCAAATATAAGTTGACCTTTTAGCACTAAATATTGTTTTAGCACGAAGTGTTTCGCATAATATAGGTTTCAATATGTCTTATATCTATGTCTCAGTCTAACGAATGAATATATAAATCTGTCTTTCACTCTACCCGTCTTATTATAAATAACTCACCCTGAGGCTCAGCGAGATGTGTTCTCATACCGGGGCAGTTTTTCGCTGATACAGCAAGACACTAAAAATAGCTGAACCCCTTTGGCCGTCATAAAATCTTTTAAATGTTGTCGTTGAAACAAGCACGAACGATGTTCATTCGAATAGTTTTACGTGTATAGTCAATAGTCTCATTAAAGGATGTAGACTTTAAAATGGAGCCAGTATACAAGAGTGTTGTTGTGAGTGAATTACACTAACAGGTTTTGATGGTGTTAACGAGAGACTCACATGGATCTCTGGCTTGTGACATTTTTCAACTCATTGTACTGAACTAAGGTCGCTTCATCTTCCGGTTGACACAATCTTCAAGGTATCGAAGTATATATAATTGGTATACTGCACTGCCTCCCCAGATGAATGCATTTCAGAACCACAAGAGAAACTTTTTGACGAACACTCACCCAATGAGGTTCAGAGGGGAGAAAGTGGTATTGGGCTCTTGTGTAGTTTTCAGCAACACTGCAGATGGTGTATTATATCTAAAAAGCATTGGTTAATCTGATGAATTTTGTTTACTAGTATTTTCAGTATCACAAAACTTTATCTCACTAGGAAGTTCTATAGAGACTTGAGAAATGACTATACCTCCATTTAGATGTGTTACGGTAACAAGAGGGCGCCCTGGCAGTATCCCAGCCTACGCCCAACCGTCAATTTTACACCTTTTATGGTAACGTGGCAGTATTTTTAAACGCCGGTGTTATGCTCTCGATAACAATGGCAACTCAAAGAGGAAAGGTTGTAAAATCTTTCTGCAGTACTGAAACTTGGGTAAGCCACTGAGGCGAGATATACGTGTCCTACTGGATTTGAGTCCCAAGAACTATTCTTTAGATATAAGAAATTCTTACGCGTAAAAACCAGAAAAAGATTCATGCTAAAACTCAAAATGTACTTTGCCATGGTAATATTTATTCTTAGGAAGGATAACTGTGCTTGGTTTCGCGAACTTTTTGAAGTATTTTTAGACAGGAAGGGTTTTTCCGGTGTAGCGTTATTCTAGTCCTATCTAGATTTGTTTGCTAGCAAAGAAACAGTTTTAATAACAAAAATCTCCCTAGAAGATGGTGTCTGAAGACGATTATTTAGACCTTTACAGCAATGGTCTTGATTTTTCCGTCAAATAGCTGGCTGGCAAAAATTAACCAATTTCGTTCAGGAAGAAGCAGCTGAGATTCTACTCTAGGAAAAGCCGAGCAACCCCATCTTAATGGCTACACTGCTCTGTCCTCCCTGTTGGTAGGTATTCTTCTTTCTTTCAAGAATTCTGAGTTTTTTCAACTGCATATTTGTCCAGGCAACTGCTGCTATAAACTCAGTGTCATGCCGTAGCCGAAAATTTTATTGCATACAGAAATCAAATTTTGACGGATATAAGTGTAGGAAAAATCATCTTCCAGATAATGTCCAAGTGTGTATTTTTTCAAATTACAGGCTAGATGATCAGCAAACATACGCACTAACACCGATCTTGGGAAACATTTGCCAGCGTATTTTGGCTAGGACGAAAACTTGACATTTTGTATTTGCAGTCGTCAATTTTTGTGCTGGTCACCTGCTTCGAGAAAGGCATTTATGCACTTCAACACGTGTGAACTGATTTCAGCTCATTGCGAAATTGGATTCAAGATTGTTTTTAGCTCTACTCTCGGCCACTTGGACACCAGAGACCAGATTATTGAACTTCATTGAGGATAACGCGTCGGCAGATGAGTACCGGCAGTATGTGTACGCTGCCATTGTAGAAATATGAGTGCAATAGAGTAACCAATAGAAAAATTCCCTTATGACGGAACAAACTTGAAAACATCATAAAGGAGAGATTCATTTGGGTTTCAGATGAGTCTCCTGAAAAACCAAACTTGTTCGCCATTGAATGTATTCCTCTAAATTTGGAATTTTTATCCGGTTAATTTTTGCTCTACCTGTTAACCTGTGATTCTTGTTGTTTTAACTCTATCCCACAGGAACGTATCTTTATGCCTCTCAAAACATAGTGGACTGCTCCATTTTTTACTCTTACTAACTACGATTTCCTGTCATGCCAAATCAAAAATTATCTAACTTTTTTTTAAGAGTTCCATGTATTGCTTCCAGTGAGGCTTAGTAAGAGCTAAAAACTAATCACGAAATAGGCATTTGTAGCATATTCGAAATTCTTGTTGCGAACTATACTATTGTTAAGGATAGACTTAAATGAATCTCTCGCTTATGGTATTTTCTCAGCTGAGTGTCTTACGAAACGTTGCTTCATATCTCTTTTGGTACGATATTCAGGGTCTCGAAGTGTTTTCTCGGTGAAACACAATACTGGTAAGTTTGCTGTGAACTCTTTCGACATCTCAAAACCGGTATTCCTTAATTAATTCTCATAAACTGTACCCCGCAGTTTGAGTACACCAAATGGAGTTCGGCGACTGATTAGAAAGAGGCCATTTGGAAGGCGCCGGTATTCCTCAAACTTGTTTTGTTGCCTTAATTGATTCTCATAAACTGTACCCCGCAATTTGAGTGCACCAAACGGAGTTCGGTGACTGATTAGAAAGAGGCCATTTGGAAGGCTGATTAGCAGCACAGTTTACCCCCGTAACCTGAGAGTGAACATCAGTTGACCAGAGACGTATCTGCTGACGAAGCTATTTTCTTGATATGGCGCCACAGATGGACTCGTGAAACTCTGGAAGGAATTGAGTGACTCTTGGTGCCTCATGCTGAGCGCAAAAACTCAAAAATGAACGACACCATTTTTCACAGTTTTTAGTAACCAAAGAAAATCCGACGTCAATTCTTAGTTTTTCAAGGGTCCATGTCAATGGCGACATGTGCAACTCTGGTCCATGTAGTAATTTCGTAGGGATTTCCTACGTCGAACGTTGCTGCTCAACGGGAGTTCCCTTGACCCTCGGGCAGCAGACAAACGGTGTAGCGGCAGTTGCACGCGTCAGCTAGACAACTAGGCAGTGTTTCTGCTAACACTACCCCATCCGCACACAGAAATCGAACATTGGTCCGCTGGGCCAGGACCTAAGTGACAAAATGTGTGACGCTGATGAAATCCCCACTAGGCCTAAATGCACCCCAGCGTTATCTTTCACAAGAGTTGCTCATTCAATAACCGGGAGATGGGAACGGATAAAACACAGCCTTGAATTCCCCTAGAATTACAAAGCAATCCGAAATTGACCCACAGATCAAATTTTCTTTTACTTCACCGCGCAGGTTTCGAATAAGTTAAAAGTGTTTTATGGATAGTCGATCTCGCAACAACTGTTCACAGCACTTGTTGCCCAAAAATTACGAAGCCAGCCTGCAGATATTGGAGATACGCAGAGAGTTTTCTGAAAGCTGGCATGTGGCAAATATCATGTCCTTTTTAACACGACTAGCACATATTTCATAGCAAAGTTACTGTACATGTACTGAATTCTATAAAAACTTTTAGCTTCTGCCAAATATGCATTCGCCAGCATAAGTGACTTTCCAAGTTACGGTAACCAGACTTAAAGGGCTCTGGTGAGGGGCGTCCTCTCTGGTAACTTTCCTGTTGTGCAGCTACTAGTTTTCTTATTGTAGCTTTTAAGTAGTTGAGAGACAGTTCGGTGGACATTCCATTTTGACCATAAGCAACCTGTCCGCTGTAGCTCAGTCAAGGATCATGAGTCTGCACAGGATGTTAAGCCACTTGAGCCATAGAATTATTATCCTCAGCTAACCTCTGCTACAAAGTTGGCTTGATGGGCGATTCACGAATGAATTTCTAAAAAGTCGTAAACACTTTTTTCCATCACTGGTCCTTGATTCGGCTTGCCTTATCAACCACATCCTTTTGATTATATTCCAAATGCGGCATCTTTGCTTCGCTGTCCAGAAGTTCAATAGAAATATTGCGATCTTTTTTATTATAACATACTGCTTCTGAAAATCTTCGATAGCCTGCCACCAGTTTCGGACCTCTTGAATATCCTTCATTTGGCGCAGTAGTCAAGTTTTTGTCAACTCCATGTTCTATCTGGACACTAAACTTGCGGATGGCGTGACAATAGCAAGAAAATATATTTCGATATCCCGAAGATCGTGCCGGTTGGAACACAGAGCGGTCTTTGTGCAGGAGATATAATTGCAGAATGGCATAAACGACAGACAGATAAGTGTCCCTTCAATACATGGTAAAAGCATGTTAACAACATAAACACCGGTCTTAGGGTTTTATATTTTTCTACGATTCTCTCAGCGAGCTGGACGGGTTGACTTTTGTCAACAAAAAAGCCACTCGGATTTCCGAACCCTGTAGATGTTCCGATTTTATGCAGCCTGTGGCACATTTGCCAACGTGCGGCTTGCATTTCTGGATGTTTAGCCGAGTTAGGACAAACATCTGATTCATCCAACTACCGACTGTGCGTTGTTGTCGAACGCCTTACTGGTACAGGGTGGGAATAACCGCGACTTAGGCGATAAATTGGAGTTTACTTTTTGGGCCAATTCTCATGGAAGTGATGATAAACGATTGAGAATTGTGCATTCAGATCAGCTGATCCCTTGTGACCTTAAGAATTTCGGCAGCACGATATCTGCTAGTCTACGGGAATGGTATTGTACTAAAATCTCTCAACAATAGTGGGTTGTAGGTTTTCGAAATCGAAAGATGAACAATACCAACAGTGTCAACTTGTCTTTGCCCTGTTCCGAGCAGAGCTTTCAGGTACATGCGGCTCTCTTCTGACGACCTGTACAAAGTGAAGTAGACTTCACTGGGAAATGGCCTTTTCTCCGCAAAAATTTTTAATAAAAAATACATTGCACAAGTCCGTTTGTTAGCTCCAAAAACGGAGCAACATCTCAAGGAAGTTTTACATTTTATACCATATTTTTCCGGCCGTGAAACCAACAACAACTTGACATATCTTAGTCTTGCGGTTTAAACCAGTCAATTTTGAGAAGCGGATATTTCGGCAGCTAAGGTTTTCGGTCAGTCAACTTGCAACTGCTTTAACCAGTTGGCAGAACAGACTTGTCTCTCTCAAAGAGTGATTGAAATCACGATCCCAACTAAATGAGATGAGAAGATTATTACCTAGTTACTGATACGGAGTTCGGCGAACATATTTATTTTCAGCAAGTCTCATCAGGCTTATGCAACCGCATAAAAAGTCAGAGAAGTACAGAATAAGTTATCAGACAGCTAAGAAAGTGGATAATGGTCTGGTGCACTCTATTTTGGCCAGCTAACGCCTTGTTCAATTGAGTTAACTCAGTCGGTCGGTTTTGTGTGCACCGAACAGGATTCAGTACTCTAAACACGGCTAATTTTTAGCGTTCAGCGTCTACCACCCTTGGGATCTTCGAGCATTTGTTTGAAAACCTGTAGAAAACGCGAAATAACCATTGACCTGGAGTTCTATGATCATGATCGGTAGTTAAAAGAGAGAGTTATGTTGTTACGTTTAGGACGAGTATTAACAAATCCCAAACAATACAGGATAGCAAGTTTGTACACATAATTTTAGGGTCAATTATCCCCACATAAACTCGTGACAAGTATGCATGAAGTGGTGCTGCAAAATATCCAAAGGATCTATAGATTGTTGGTTTGCATGTGAAAAATCGCCTGCTATTCCTGTCGGTTTGTTAAGTGAGAGCCTGTGGCAAGTTGCTTATCATATCCGCTTTTAAACTCTTATAGGTGGTAACAACACTAGCCTAAGCTATGTTCATTTTTACCAGAAACAGGAGTTTTCAATTCACATCACAATAACCCTAAATTCTGCAAACCACTGTCAGTATATAGGAATCGATTTTAATTTCGCGCATCATTTACCAATTTCACTATACGAAGACTGAGTTTGCGGTATTTGACCCGGTTACTTAACTACTGACACTTGTTTCCAAGAAGATTGTGGGTAGTTTCATTAAGATACTACTCCTAAAATTAATTCTTCTCACATCCTTCTGGCTTGAATAGTAAGCACAGTACATCACCTGGCTCTTGCGAGAATAAACCACACTTCAATCAACATTATCGCAAACCGGATTTGACGGGACTGTCCATACAAACAAAACACCACTCTTCAAATTTCTTAACTGAGATGCGCTGTTGGTTGGAACAATGTATTAAGAGTGATTGCCAAAAT
This sequence comes from Opisthorchis viverrini, assembly GCF_000715545.1. Classification (NCBI taxonomy): domain Eukaryota; kingdom Metazoa; phylum Platyhelminthes; class Trematoda; order Opisthorchiida; family Opisthorchiidae; genus Opisthorchis; species Opisthorchis viverrini. Next base: position 1,160,820 of record NW_008751809.1, read on the forward strand.
ATGTGCTCGAGTGGGGGATATTTTTGGGCACTGAAGACGTTTCGATCGATTCTCAGAAGATCTGAAAAACGAATTCAATAATTTTATGACCAAGCCATAATAGCGACATAAACAAATTCCAGCTTAAATCTATGAATGCTGTTGACCGAAATAGCTGCCTCATCAACTCTTTTTGCTCAGAAATTTTATCACACATTGATGCAGTGCTATTTTAGAGGAAGCAGGCGGCAACATTTGATTCGAGTTGCGCGAATTTTTATTTTCCGACCGCCATTCTTACTCAGTTATGGTCTATTGCTAGTTTCACCCAGACTTGTGATAACATCTGTTTTAACCACGCCCAGTGACTTCTAAACAATCCGGCTGATTGTGTATCGATTCCAGGATTGGGTTGAAAACCTTCAGTAGTTGCCACCTCTCAAATAGTCAGCTACGGAAATGATGCGTTTTATTTACTCAGTTTATTACAAACGTATTCCTAAATCACGTCTAGGTGAAAATATTTGGGTGGTACATTGAAATTCAATTATTGGGCTTCTCAAGCACCTGAGGAATCACGTCGGTTCGCTAGATATTCCGCATGAAACAACACCAAACTCAATCTCATTCATGCAGCTATGGACTGGCACGTCAAGTGCAAAATATTTCACAGTGTGATATTCTGGTTCTTTGTAACAGTTTTAACACGCGTGCTGAGTAAACCAAAACTCATTATGCTTGCGTAAGCCCATTTAACTCCACCACATCTTATTAAACTGTGTACAGTCACCAAGTAAACACTCTGTGCAACACTGAAATCCTGTATACGCAATAATGCGCTATAATGACTGAGCCTGAAAGGGTTCCTTTCAAATTCTACCAGCGATGCTTCCTTCAGTTTCTCACATCTCCGCAAATCCAGATAGCCTTGCTCATAAACGGCTCGAAACATTCTTGGATGTAATCTTAAGGTTGACAAGATCATTTCCAAGAAATATCGTAAACTATCACATACATCAGAAAATACAGGGGAAAATGTTTAAAGAATCACGTGCAGAATCTGAAGATGTGTAATATAATCCAAGACAATGACTGATGGTATCGGAGCTGTTGGGATGCCGGTTGAATTTGCTAGTCAATATTTTCCAGTGAAAGTCATGAACTCGTTTTCATAAGTGTTGAAATTGCGCTATCGTCGCATTGGGCGAAATCCTGTTAGGCGTTCTATTTAGCATTATTCATCTGGTACCCAAATAGCACGTTGACCGCTCTCGGCAGCAAATACACCAGTAATAAATACTGTTGCTTAACTACCACACAGCCATTGGAAAAACATACAACAGTATGGAGACTTCGAAAAGGTGTTCCAGAATAAGGTGCCTACATTCTAGCACAACAACAAGATAAACACATCTAGGAATCATGTCACAGTAAGATATGCTACTGAACCCCTATCCTTTCCAAAACTCATCCAGCAAGAGTTCGACACGAAACAAAAAACAAACTCTCGCTTGGCACTCCAACCAGAAAGCGATGACATGAACGCCACTGGGATGTCACACCCTGTGGGCTTCTAAACAAGTAAAACATGAATCGCATAAACTGCGGCCACAATGGCGCGGAGACCCCTCAACACATAGTAGCCTTGTGATGTCCTGGCGTATTCGAATCTTTTGCTTGTGGAGTTCGGGATGTACATTAGCTTTCTGTGTTAGGCATTTACTAGGTAGACTTCGTAGAGGTCCGAGACACCCTACCTTGGCATGTTTAATATGCTGCCCTGAAGATTTCACTCCCTTGCCAAGCACTCGCTTGCGCCCCTCTGGGTTAAAGTATTGAAAAGCGAAACTGCTCATTAGGCAGTTTTGAATGAATGACTCTCCGTCTTCACTCAATTAGCGCCCTTCACTGCAAAGTTTTTACTAACAAACTCGAACTGAGCGATTTCAAGCAATTAGACGCCAAAGTACACATCACATATGCAGAGTTTTTAAAAATGGGCATTGTCAGGCATACTCAGAAACCGTCCTGAACTTTACGTCAAGGTTAAACAGTAACAAACGAACACTGTATAAAGGTTCCATACATTCTGTAATAACCTATACCTTCCATTAGATGGGTGGGTGTGTGGTGTTTGGACACCAGACCAAACGCTACTCGTATGCTTCATCAGTTGGGTTTATCTGACATAAATGCACTAGTGATCAAGGTTCCGGGGTCACGAAAGAATTTTAGACTTACGTGGGCTGATTTCACAGACGTAAATTAAGGATTCTCTTACAGCTATTTTCTGTAGATATTTTTCCATGCTCACTCGAGTGACATAAGTCAAAAATTATGCTTCGACCTTTGTTATTGTGTACCCTGGCTCCATCTGACTCAATACAGTGACGGCTTATGTGGCCGCCAAGATAAGTGGCCTTAATAACACTCTCATTCTCCTCATTACGAAGCTCCGAATAGGGCGAATGACCACTTATGAGAAAATCGCAACCCAAAATTGTACGATGTATGCCAAAACGAGAGAACACTCAAACCGTTCTAATTAGAGTAGATTGTGTAAACCACTGACGGTCGAACGCTAAAGCGCAAAGCCGGGGATATGATTCTTCACAACTCAGTGTTTCAGCCCCCATGGGTGGCTTTCGTCAGAAGCGAGTTAGTCGGAATCACACACACTACTGACTACTGACATACAGCTAGCATTCATTGGTCAGTTGGTCACATCAATGTTGGTTGACAATGAAATCGGCTTAGTGTTTAAATGTCCTAGCCACACAGTGCACATCGACTGACGCAAGTAGGCCTTGTGTGAATTGCCATTTGAGCGCCTCGTCAAATAGAACATTGTCGTTTTCTATTAGGGCGTGCAGAGTAATGGATAAGCCATTCCGCGTTTTTGGGATTGCAATGAACTTTGGATTGAGCATGTATGTCTTGTGTGTTCTACGCACTTTTGTTTACCTGCTCTTCTCAGTCATGTAACTAGCATCGCACTCCTCAAAACAGTCCTTGTACACGTAGACAGTTTGGTCGCCCATGGCGATAGGGTCTTCATGGCATGCCAAGTGTCTACTGATGATGTCAATTCCGAAGATTGCATCTACACTGAATGCCGATAAAAACTCGCGAATTCGACCAGAAGCTAGTGTGTAGCGAGGCACGATTCCTGACTGCATTTAGGCTGGAGGCAAGTTGGTGAAAAAGGCTAAAGATCGTCAGGCTTGGTAGCGTGACCAGCTCAGTCTTGTCTTAACACCCGCAGTATTTATTAGGGAACTTCCAGACGGTTCACTGTAAAGTCGAACATGACCAGAGGTTGTAGAGGCACAGTAGCGCTTAATACGCCCACTAACTGGTCGGAACCCTGCTTGGTGCTCTCGAAATTAAATCTAACATTCCAAACTTTGGTATTGTGTGGTTGACTGTGTAGTGCTTAAAACTCTACGGTTGAAACTGCTACTTTTAGTAGGATTGGCGACAGTGCCCTAATTGTTTTTACTTCAAGATGAGTCTAAATCTCTTGATCAAAGAACACAGAGATGTACAGATGTCCCTGAGTAATATTGAAGAAAGCTGAACCGTCTGAACAACACCGTGGAGTTTCACAGAAGAAAGCATAGTTATGATTCGAAATCTGAAGGCAGACCAAGGATAAGTTTCAGAGGATCAAGCGAAAAGTCACCAAGTTTAGCTTTACTCAGCTCATGTTAGTCGCTTGTTGCATAAAATTCCTTGTCCAATATCTGCCTCCCAGACTCCAATAAGTAAAATACAAACCGCCATTTGAGGCAGGGGAGAACTGAGTTTCATATCTTGTCAAAGACTCATCAAAGTGCTAGACCGGTCATATCGCAATTTGGTAAAAAAAAATATTGGTGCGAAGGTTGGACCGCTCAAGATCAAAGTTGTACAATTCGTTTAATCCGCCATTCATTTCGTGTTTTTTTCCAGGCAGTTCTGTGTGTTATTCTCGATGCTTTAGGTCGCTTTTGGGCCACTGTATTTACTAGACTTCGTATTTTTTTGGGGAAAATGGACGAAATGTACATTGATGACTTGTTCTCATCATACCGATTTCGTCTCCGTTCTTGTTTTCACATCTGCTGGGATCTACGTTTGCATTTGGCCTAACGGGAAACAGGTGTACTTGAAAACCTATTATCCGCCAGCATGTGCGTTAAATCTCTGCCAAACTTCGACGCAGCTTCCTCATTTGCAGTCCGTTTAAGGCCGCCATCATTTTTGTGATCAGCGCATTAGTTAAATTCTTAAAGGAAAAAAAATTATGGTGAACGTACTATCCTCTATACCATAACAAGTGTTGTTATGCCACCAGGTGACAGTCAGAAGACAAGAAGGCCTCCAGAAATAATGTATTAATTAATTAATTAATTAATGTATGTATGTATGTATGTATGTATGTAAGTATGTATGTATGTATGTATGTATGTAAGTATGTATGTGTATGTATGTATGTATGTATGTTTGTATGTATGTATGTATGTATGTATGTTTGTATGTATGTATGTATGTATGTATGTTTGTATGTATGTATGTATGTATGTATGTTTGTATGTATGTATGTATGTATGTATGTTTGTATGTATGTATGTATGTATGTATGTTTGTATGTATGTATGTATGTATGTATGTTTGTATGTATGTATGTATGTATGTATGTATGTAATGGTGTATTAATGCAAATACATCCACTTGTGGCCCTAGTTGGTGATCGATCTGTTCTAAACCAACCAGTGTACCTCCTGCGCGCCCACGCCGGTTCTCGAGCGGTTGACACAGTTAGCCATGGATGGCCGTCTGTGCGCTTAAGTGCTGAATGCACATGTTGCCTTGGTTATCAGGTGGGCATGAAATGCATGTGTACTTTTTTGACCTTGCTCCGGGACATGACGTAATCAGATATGATTCGAACACGTGGGCGTACTCGTACGGCACGGTTTCGTTACACGAATGCTCCGCTGCGCAGCAGGCTGACGTGCGGTCATATTACCATCCTTTCCACTCTGAAAATGTTTTCGGACCGCTTGAATCTGATCGTACTTTCTCCCTATTTGGGTTAACTTAGAGCCATCTTGATCGTTTCCGTTTTCGATTTGGTCTTATCTGTCAACTATGTGATGCTCTCATGTTCTAGGATGATTTAAGGGATTGAACATTTTCATCGTTGAAACCGAACGTGTCCAACAAGATGTCCCACCGGAATTTTCTGCTTCTTGTCGGTATTGAGTTTGCATGTGGTCTGGTCGTAGTTGGCTGATAGTCGTTGTCCAATTTTCATTACCAACGTTGATCTCGTAGATCACATTTCCTTTCTCACCCAGGACAGTGTCACTGGACACTTTTTCTGGACCTGGAAAGTTTGTTGAGTAAACCGTGTCACCGGTATGAAATTTTCGCAATCTGTTTGTTTGTATCATCTGCTGCACTTCTTGTGTCCTTACTCGTGGGTAAAAGATTATCCTAATTCGTTCCAAATTTCTGTCCAAACATGCATTTTGTGGGCGATTTCCTACTGGAAAATGGATGGAATGGGTGTGGGAAATTTCGGTACATTGTCAGAAAAGGTTGAATAGTATTGCCCGACATCCTTCTTCCACCCATTTTAGGCAGAGCACGTTTAAAGGTGTCCATGAATCGCTCAAGCTGCCCACTGGTGAAAAGTTCTGCTCAATAACATTTTCTGCAGAACTGTCTGAAACGAGTTGAGGTAAATTATGTCCCATTATTGGTCACAATCGGCTCCGAATCATCGAAATATTGGAATAATCTATCCAGTTCACTGATGGCAGATTGTCCGGTAGTAATGCGCCAAAAAAACACATCTGGCCATTTAGTGAATGCATCCACCAAAATGAGTTAAGACTGACCATTGGTTGGGCCTACATAATCTGAATGAATTCTTCTTCATGGTTTCTCGCTTTTCGGCCATGGTTGTTCCGGACATTTGGGAGATGCCTTTGCCGCCATTAGACAAAGTTCACATTCCTGACAACACTGTTCTATTTCTGCGTTCGTCTGAGTTCAATAAACAAAGGTTCTCGCTGGGGCTTTCATTCGAGCTGTACATGGATATCGTCAGTGAAACTGTTGCATTACCTGTTTTCTTAACTCCGTTGGTACTGCAACTCGGTCTCCGGTCATTAAACAGGTACCAACAATTGAAAGCAATTCACGTCGATTGGGAAATGGTCGTGGCTTTGGGGAGATTTCACCATTTGGCCACTTTGTCTGTATATAATCCATTACTTCCAATAAGATTTCCTCATTTCTGGTAGTTATACGAATTGTCTCCGTAGTGACTGGTGATCTTCTGACGCATTCATTTGGGATCTGATGAACTTCGGACTCGAACTTAACGGTTGGAATTACAGTTATCAATTTTCTTTGGATATGATTTGTCGAGGTAAGACAAAGCATCTGCTTTGCCGATTTGTTGCGCTGACTGGTAATGAACAGTGAAATCATAGGATAACAGTATGGTAGCTTTCTTTGCGGCGATTAGCAGTTAAAACAGTAATCCTCTTCTTTGTCCAGAACAATGATGGCGGTGGTTTGTGATCAGTAAGCAGCGCGAAGTGTCTTCCGTTGAGTATTTTCCGAAAACGTTTCACAGCAGAAACGATTGCCAGAACCTCCTTTTCAACCTGGCTATAATTTTTCTCAGCTGCTGACAATGACCCCGGTGCGTCGGCGATAGCTTTCTGTTGTCCTCTGAGTAAAATATGGGAAATCGCATCTTTAATGCCATAATTGGAGACGTCCGGTGTCACAATAATTTCTAGTCTTGGTAGATCAGAGATCAGAGGTAAGGGCTGTCTTTATTGCACCAAATGACTGTTGTCATCCTTTTGTCCATTGCCACTCTTTTTCTTTCATTAACAACCTGGTTCAGCGGACCTCTTGTTCGATCAAGGCTTGGCAGAAAAACCCAATGGTGACCGATGAGGCCAAGAAATAAGCGAAGTTGTACAACAACTTTTGGAGGCACCATCTGTCTGATATCTTCAATATTGTCAGGATCAGGACTTCGGTCAAGTTTTTAGAGATGAAACCAAGAAACTCAACACTTTCTATTGAAAAATTGCACTTCTCTACCCTCAAATGAAATCCAGCTTCTTTCAGACGTAAGAAAAAGTTCTCCAATATACATAACGAATAAGATGGGTCTAAGCCCATAATTAAGGCATCATCCAAATATACTGCGATACCAGGAATTTCGTGGAGAAGCGTGTCCATGATTTGTTGGAAAGCGGCTGGTGCAGTTTCTACTCCGAACTGCAGCTGGTTATGCTTGAAAAGTCCTAGGTGTGTATTGATTGTCAGGTATCCTCTGGAATTTTCAGTCACTGGAAATTGCAGATATGCATTCACGAGATCTAGATTGGCGGAGCACTTTCAACCATTCAAATTTGTAAACAAATCTCCAGGCACTGGTAATGGATACCCATGGTTTTATAGTATGGATTCTAGACCTGTTGAAAAATCAGCACAAATACCTACCTTGTCGTTTATCTTCTTCACAACCACCGTGGGTGCATCCTATTTTGAATCGTTTACACGACCATTTATGCCTTCGGATTGTAACCAATTGAGCTCAGCTTCTGATACCGACTGAGTTGCGTATGGAACTGGACGTCTGGGCGTGGAAACTGGCCTTGAGATTCAATTCTGCATGGGCTATATTGCACCTGGTTTGAACAATTCTTCATTGCGTCTTCAATCTGGAATTTCATCAGGAAGCTTTGTAGTTGATGGAGATGACTAAGTCGCTTGACATGCACTTTGCTGCATATGTGATTGATCGACTCGTCCAGTAGACTTAATTTCCCCATCCGATCGATCCCCAGTAAACCCAATCTAGGGTGATCCTTCATGAAGCACCTTGTGTGAACTGATGGGTTACCATAAGTGACCTGACAGTCCAATTTGCCAAACCATTCCAAAATATCTCCGGAGGCATTTCATGCCAAATGAGTGATCTGGGAAGCTTCGTTGGCCCAGTTTGTGCCACATGCTCCTTGAGATTATAGTGATGTTTGACGCCATGTCCAACTTCAACGTAATTCGTCTGCCATTGCTTTTCGCCCTTATATATTTATGTCAGCTGGCAACATCAACTTTGAAGGTAGGTGTGATAGTTCCGGTCTGAGTGATACGTCTGAGCGGTTTCGTATTCTTGTGGTTGTTTCTTCTTCTGATTGAGGTAGTCGCCAAGCAGCGGATTTCCTTGTGGCCCTTTCTGTCACACTGGTTACAAATATGATTCCTAAAAGGGCAACTCCGTGCGAAATGTCATTCCTTGCAAAACCAACATGCTGAAAGGTACAGAGCGTGAAGGACTAACCTGCTCTGGATCGTTTCTCGTTCGGTTGAGCGCACAGATTAAACTATGGCTGCCCTCGTTGGAGAATCGTTGAATCATCGATGTCATGCCTCAGATTCACCATTCGTAGGCATTCCGCAGTCACCTGCGGCGATGGGACTTCAGGGTTCTGCTTGATTTTATTGAGCAACGTAGTCCAAAAACTGCATCATTTGCTGATTGTAGACCACATACGTGAATGAGGCACTTGTATTGGTCACTTGTCGTTTTGTGAAGATTTGACCGTTTACATCCTGTGTTCACAGGACCTGAACAGCTAACCCAGTCCTTGTCTTCTTTTCTTCACATCGTGCGATCTTTGTAACGAATATTGAGAATAGAGGAGGATTCTCCAGATATCTGAGATAACACTGCGAACACTCCACCAAGCTTTAGATACGTACTCTTCTTCGGGGGCATAAAGCTCATAAAATTTTCGTACCCAGCAGCACCAATTTTTGAAGAATGAGCGAAATTTTCTTTCCTTTGGCACATTAACCAAATCGGTATGAAACATATCTTCATGTTTATGGAACCAAGATTCGAAAGTTAATCCGGAATCAGCATCATGGTGGAACCCACTGATATGGTGCGTCAGAGTCTCCGGCAAAGAAACATTTTCTAGTGCTGATGATATTGCGATTGCCCGCTTTGGATCTGTTCTCAACCAACCAGTGTGTCTCCTGCTAGTAACTGTAAACTACTATCTACCATAGTAAAAACTGTTATTAACACATAAACCTGAGTTATATGATGACCATCAAATATAATCAACTGTGCGCTAATACTACACACTACGCAGAAATCATTAATCATACGTGGCCCCTTTTACGCTGTCCCACATGATAGACAGGGGGAGTAACCCTCAGTGGGGTAGCCCAGGTCAATATTATCACTGCAGACACTTCAATTGCTGGTATCTTCCCCAGAAAATTGAAGTGACCTCAGCTAGTACGGTCAGATCGTGAACAGACGTGCTCACACATGATACACTCGGCTACATGAGGTTCACAGGACAGATGGGCTACCACATGGGTGGGCTCTTTATGCTTTCCTTGCTTGTGGACAGACTTGCACATGAATAGTGAAGATTACTCTACCTAGCGTCAAAACAACCACCTGAGGCAGGAAGCCCGACAATGGATCAAATGCCGCTAACCCAGAAAAACTAAAAGTTACACACTACGGCATAACCATTAAGCCTGACAGCACCCTAAGTGTGTGCACTTTTAGTTATGATACCAGTCCCTGTCGCAGTTAGCAAATCTTCGGTGAGTCAATCTCTTAGTTTAGTCGTTGGCACTGTAACACTATCTTTCTCTGAGTTAGCTTAACTGCGAAAATCGGATTTATATTCTAGCCGCACGTCCTCATGACTTCACTGGACATTATTGGGCGGTTCGCGAGCCATCTAAAGGCTCAGGGCTTGTCCAAAAGTGGGGAAGCATATTCTAGTAAGGCATTGCGTAAATATAACAGATATGTGGTGAAGGTCTCCATGGGCTTACACTTATTAGCTTATTGGCTCAGTGCGAGTTCGCATCCACTTCGATGAGCATCGGAAATCAGAATTGCATCTATAGTGTTCTGTCTTACTAGCAGAAACCTCAATATTAACAATTAATGGCAACATTCCACTTCCGTTTAAGATAACATGCCTGAGCAATTTTATTCTTTCATACACTGAGCAATTGCCTACTTAGTCGTTGGGTTAAGTTACGAATATATCCGCCAGTTACGCTAAGGCTATGCGCAGAAAAAGATAAGCTCTGCACACTACCGAAATAATAAATTTGTATAAAAACCAAAATATTGTATGTGCAGTAAAATAAAATTTCCAGTTTGTCAAGAAAACGCACTGCATTCCGCATGGCAGGCATTTGGAGTGAGGGTTTCAATTTCATGGTTTCCGACCCAGAAGTAGACAAAGTTTAAGGCTGGAGCATGGTGGTTAGATTTGTCCCAGCGTAGCCCCAATCACCTAGTTTACAACAGCGTTTTTCATGGATAATAGAAATTCTTACGGATGGCCATTGGTATGTGCGATATATGGTGGGTGCACCGAATTGTTAAATTCAAGTGCTCTGTTTCACGACTTGAGTAAGCGCTCATGCAAAGGAGCGTGCTATTTGAAACCACGGGCCATAAAAACGGTGCATGAGGGTTGTCGAGAAGGATCACTGAAGTAGGCATAGTTGTTTTCACATGCAATAAATACCGTCCACCCTAATGCGGTCCGAACCAACACGAAAAAAGCATTGACGGACAACCGAGATTTCAGCATCAGAGACATCTGGTATTGACCACGCCTAAGAAAGTTAGGTGACTGAGGGTCCCTCCACGGAGGTTGACTGTTGAACATTGAACAGTTTACTACAGCGAGTACAGCAGTTTATGGACAATCACTTCAAAGCTACGTCTGCTGAACGGTGCAGCTTTTAGTAGGAGGATGTTGAGCCAACAGAGGAATTATCAGAATTAGAAGCCGCATACTGAGTTTGACTCCAGGGTTTGGAAGGGGTTTTCGCATCGCAAACAAATACTTCCTTCCCTAATGATTACTGTAAATGTACCACTTTGATGCGTTTCTCGCGTCAGTGGCTTGACCCTGAGGACAAATTGGACTTTCGCAGACAAAACGTTCGACCTATCCCTCCTGCAGAGCTTAAAGCGCCATATTTTAGGCCCTTAAAATTTCCCGTTTTACACTCCATTTTTTCCTCCAGCTTCCGAGCGCTACTTAATCATTAGAGCTTGATATTAGGACGTTCACCCTGGTTGCTACACTTGAAAATCGAAGGTATTAGCCGAAAGTATCAAACTCAAGGGCCTCGTTTACGTGGATGACTTTATTCTGATTTGATGAATATCCCTGGTTTATGCAGACATGGTCACTTTTGCCTTGAGGCTGCATGCTTTCCCGTTCCCAGTTTTGGACACTGGATGAACGTCGGGTTTCGAAGTACGTTGTTGTCCGTTTCACGACCACGGCGCTCGAGTTAACGACTATACCCTCAGTTAGCCTAATCACTTCTGACGAAGTGGAACTGGGGGCCAGCACTTTCGCACTTTCATAAAAAGAGCCGCGGCTGTCCCATGAATTAAGCTGGTTTTGTACGGGCTGGATGGCTCGTCGTGTCTGTTGTCTAGATGGACGTTTGTGACTAATCCTAAGGCGGATTTTTCTGCATGTATCTGTCTAGTAAACGAGTGACCGGTGCCGACCAGTCGGCTGGTAAATAATAAAGTCTCTAGCTGACGACCACCCGAATAGTGGTTTTGACACTTAAACTTTCGGTCACGAGTGGCTGATAGACTGTCTAATCAACTCGCTGCTAGACAGCATTTAACGCAGCTCATGGTTCAGTCACGCAATCCATATCACCTAGTCACACATGTTGATTGGTTCTTTCGGCCACGACTTCTCGGTGCTGCACAGTACCGTACAGTACTTCTTGGCTGTTGTGCAGATTGGATTCACTTGCAAAACAAAATTCGTATCAAAATTCCATAGTTTCTTTACAATACCAACAACCTATAAGTAGGTCAGAGGAAGAATTAAATCCACGCACGTCCACCACGACTTCATCCGGAAGGACTAAAAATTGCTAGGAATGGTCTCAACATCTGCTACAACTTGAAATCATTCGCCCTTCCAGTAGCACTTGAGCATCACCACTCTAGATGGTACCGAAAAAAAGCAACTACGAACTGGAGACCCAGTGGCGGCTACCGCGCACTAAATAACATCGCTATTCCAGGTCATTACCTCATCCCGCACATTCATGTTGTCGCATCTAATCTGGCGGGCCGTACCATATTTTCCCACGTCGATATCCTTTGCGCCTATCATCGTATTGTAATTCACCCCGAGGACATTCATAAAAGTTCAATTACTACGCCATTTGTTTTGTTCGAGTTTTACATATGCCCTTTGGTTTGAGAAATGCAGCTCAGGCATTTCAGCCTTTTATTGACCAATCACTTTCCGGTTTGTCGTTTGTTTTTGCTCATTAAGATGACATTCTAGCTGTCAGTACTATCTGAAGCAACATTTGGAACATTTACGCCTTTTATTCACTAGATTTCTCGACTATGGAGTTGTTATCAATGCACAAAATGTATTTCTGGCGTGTCTACCTTAAAGTTTCTTGGCCATACGGTTTACCAGGACGGTGTGTCACCTACTGGCGTTAAGTTCGATGCCATCCGAAGTTTTTCTCTGCCCACTTCACTCAAACAACTTGAACTTTTTTGGATATGCTTAATTTTTACAAACGACTCATTCCCAAGGCTGCGTCATTGTTAGTACTACTCATCAACCTCTTATCCGAACACCCAAAAACGTTTCAGTTGACTGACTCTGTTATTTCTGCCTGTGAACATGTCAAAACTTCCCTTGCAAACTCTTTCAGGTTATTTTATTTGAAACCCAACGCTGTCTTGTCACTTGACGTGGACGCTTCCAACGGCGCCATGCGTGCTGTTTTACAATGAACTATTAACACTACCCTTCAGCCATTTGCATCCTTCTCTCATAAACTGTCACCTAACGAATCCTGCCTGCTATTTACTTATCCATTCGCTATTTCCGATACTTGTTAGAAAGCCGAGAATTCTGTGTGTATAGTGACCATAAGCCTCTAAACTTCGCACTCAGAGGAAAACCAGAGGAATATTCTCCACACAAAGCGCGTCATCTGGATTACATTTCGCAGGACATTCGACACTTCTCAGGGCAGGATAACATAGTTGCTGATACCTTGTGAAGGCAGGCAATAGACTCACTACATCCTACGCCCGGCATTGATCTCAATCGCATGGCAGAACCACAAAAATGGCACCATTCGCGACATCACTAAGTTCTAAGTCATCCCTGAATGTATAGCCTATGCCGCTGCAAACCGCACCAAGAACTATAGGTTGTGATACTGGAACAACTCACTCAAGACTCCTGGTGCCACCTTCTATGCACTGACAAGTTTTTGAGTCGCTACATAACGGTTCACATCCAAGTATACATTCAACGCCTAAACTCACCTCCCAACGCTTCGTACGGCCATATATGAACAAAGACATCTGTTCATGGGCAAAAGCTTGCCTTGCATATCAACATTCAAAAGTCATTAGGCATACTCACTCACCCGTTGGCACCTTCTACAAACCAGACTGCCGTT